>NC_089840.1:144981290-145253790 GCF_035609145.1 Eleutherodactylus coqui | reverse complement strand
AACATTATAAAGTCCTATTGACTTTCGCGGAAAAATAAAAATTGCGCAATTTTTATCATGCAAGAAAATCGTGGGTGGCAGCAATGCTATGCAAACTTATTCACAAGAAAAAGGAAAGCTGACCATCAAAAATCTAGGGAACAAAGACTGGATTTGGCCACGATTTTCTTGCAGCAAAGTCACGATCGCCCATGTAAAACTAGCCTACCGTATATACTCGAGTGTCAGCCGACCCGAGTATAAGCCGAGTCAATAAGTTTTACCAAAAAAAAACTGCTAAAACTTATTGACTCGAGTATAAGCTGAGCTATACTTTAGTATATACTGGGGGGGGGGGGTGAAATCCCCCGCCTTCAGCGCTGTGATTGGATCGAGCGCTGGCAAATCGCAGTTGGCGCTCGATAGTTCACAGCCTGACGGCGGGGGGTGACAGTGGGGAGAATTGCAGCAGCTTGCTGTACCGCTGCTGGGAACACAGAGATTGAAGCAGCTTTCTGCACCACCGCCGGGGACACAGACGCTGGCTGGGAGGTGATTATGGGGGTGGTTTTTTTTTTAACCCTTTCCTGACCAGTATAAGCTGATGGTGGCTTTTTCAGCACAAAAAAAATTTGTGGTGAAAAACTCTGCTTATACTTAAGTATATATGGGAAACCGCTGGGAAACACTGACATGGGAAAGGACTTGGGCATTTTAGTTACCGTATTTTTCGCTTTAGAGGATGCACTTTTTCCGCCTCCAAAGCGGGGGGGGGGGGGAAAGTTCCTGTGTCTTATAAAGCGACTGTGCCGAAAATTCGTTCCGATCGCCTTTTTTAGCGCGATCGCGAATTTAACGCGTGGACGCGATTTATTTAGCGCGATTGCGCGTTAAATTCGCGATCGCACAAACAAATGTGCGATCAGTTAGAAGATTTCTCTCCTGTCAAAAAAAATATATATTACTCACCTCCCCCGGCATTCTGCGGCGCTGCTGCAGGCTGTCGCTCCCTCCTGGTCCCTGGCAGAGCATTGCTTTCTGGACGCGGGGCTTGAAATCCCCACCTCCAGAAAGCTAATACTGTGAAGTAACATCATTGAATGGCTGTGATTGGCTAACACACGTGTGCCTTCAGCCAATCACAGCCATTCAATGATGTCATTGAATGGCTGTGATTGGCTGACTGCGTGTGTTAGCCAATCACAGTATTAGCTTTCTGGAGGCGGGGATTTCAAGCCCTGCGTCCAGAAAGCAATGCTCTGCCGGGGACCAGGAGGGAGCGACAGTCTGCAGCAGCTCCGCAGAACGCCGGGGCAGATGAGTAATTATTTTTTTTTTCCCCCCTATTTTCCGGCTCTAAAACGGGGGTGCGTCTTATAAGGCGAAAAATACGGTAACTGTAAGCTTAACTGGAGCAACCAGTGTCAGGCAGCTGCTTCCAAGGCAAATAGGATCATGGGGTGCCCCAAAAAAGGTCTAGGGGCGAATGATGAGAACATTGTTCTTCCTCTTTACAAGTCACTGGTCAGACCACACATGGAATATTGTGTACAGTTTGGGGCATCGGTACTCAAGAAGGACATATCAGAGCTTGAGCAGGTACAAAGGTGGACAACTAAAGTAATAAAGTGGGTAGACTACAATACCCAGAGAGGTTATCAAAATTGGGATTATTTAGTTTAGAAAAAAGATGGCTGAGGGGCGACCTAATAACTATGTATAATATATTAGGGGAGAATACAGAGATCTCTCCCATTGTCTATTTATACCCAGGACTGTAATAGGGGGGCTCTCTAATAACTATGCATAAATACATTAGGGGACAATATAAAGATCTCTACCATCATCTATTTATACCCAGGACTGTAAGAAAGGGGCGCTCTAAACCCTACGTATAGATATATCAGATGATGGGAGAGATCTCTGTATTGACCCCTTATATAGCTATACATAGTTATTAGAGTGCCCCCTTGTTACAGTCCTGGGTATAAATATTTCAGGGGTCAGTACAGAGATCTCTCCCATCATCTAACTTTACATAGTTATTAGAGCGCCCTCTTGTTAGTCATGGGTATAAATAGATGGTAGGATAGATATTTGCACTGACCCCTATTTATACCCAGGACTGTAACAAGGGGGGGGGGCGCTCTAATAACTATGTATAGATATATAAGGGGTTAGTACAGAGAGCTCTCCCATCATCTATTTATACCCAGGACTGTAACAAGGGGGTGCTCTAATAACTATTGTATGTATAGCTATATCAGGGATCAGTACAAAAATCTCTCCCATAATCTATTATACCCAGAACTGTAACAAGGGGGCGCTCTCTACATCTGGAGAATAGAAGGTTTCTATACTGACATAGAAGGGGGTTCTTTACTGTAAGAGCAGTGACACTATGGAACTCTCCTGAGGATGTGGTGATGGTGAATTCAATAAAAGTATAGGAGTTCTGAACGCCTTTCTTGAGTGATAGAATATTGCATGTTTTATCACTGATTACTCAGAAGGGTCGGTGATTCGAGGATTATTACGATTGCCAGATTGGAATCGGTAATGAATTTTTTTTTTTTCTTTAAAATGAGGAAAATTGGCTTCTACCTCATTGTCTTTTTTTTTTCTTCCGTTGGATGAACCTTGAAGGTAATCGGCTGAACTAGATGGGCAGCCTTACTACTATGTTATATGAATATACCATATAAATGTCCAGAGTGAGAATGGTCATGGCAGCCAGGGGGCTCACAGGCCGCAGCCTTCCTGGAACCGGTTATGATTGTCAGCAGGACAGCAAGATCATCGACCGCTCGCTGACTGGTTTGAAGATCTGTACTTTAGGTTCAGGACTCTTAATTACCCCGCAGGAAGGCTAGTATGTTCTTGTATGATGGCCGTGAGTTCCTGGGGGGATGTCTGTTAACCTTCTGTTTTGTTTTTGTCTCCTCAGTATCCAGCCGGTGTACGGAGCCCAGCAGCCGCCACTGGAGAGGAGGTGAGAGCCTTCAGGGTCACGTACCACGTTTAGGCTACAGCTACACAGCAGCTTTGGCCACAACATGGGTCACGCGGCTAAAGATTGTTTAGCGCACCCACATCGGGCACAAAGTCATTGAGGGATCTTTAAAATCTTTGAACTTTTTGTTTGTTCTTCTAAAATGGACATTTTAATAAAGAGCAGATTAAAGAGGTTATGCAGTTGTAAACTATTGATGGCCTATCATATAGTTCAGTGGGGGTCTGCCACCTGGGACCCCCAGATCAGTTGTTTGGGTGGGTGTGCCCATACAGACAGCTCCGTTCTCACTGTTGTGGCCAGGTGTCACTAGGTCCTATACATGAAATGACAGTGCTGCTTCCTGCATTCTCTACACAGCGCTCACTGAGCGCTATACATTCTGAGAGAGGGCAGAGGTGCTTAAATACCCGCACTTGCTAAGTTGTGTGAGCTTTAATCCCGTACTGTATTTTTACTATTTACTATGGCGTGGGAATAAAGCCCAGGGCCAAGTGCCGTTTTTTGAATAAAAAAGCTCACTGGAAGACTTTAAAGATTCCGAAATTACTTACTGCTCGGATTTGGTGCCATTTCTTCAGTTTTGAACACTGTAGCCATATAAACCTCGTTAGAATAATACATTTTGTAGGTGAGCCCATCTATAGCGACAGATTATATTGCAGTCTATGACACTATAACACAGCCGCATCTCCTGGTCTTGTGTGTATGTGGCCATGTTTCCCAGCACAGACCTATTAGTATCCCACAGTACTGTTATACACTTATTGTCAAAGCCATTCCCTCTCCTAAAAGTTGTCGGAATGAAAGTTTCTCTGTGTGATTATAAGTGATTACAATATCAGAAGTATCAGTTATTGTGGAGAACTGACCCCTTGTAGGGAGGGTCTAGTACCCGGTTGTACAACCTCTAGCTTGGATACAAGATGTGATACAGGCTCTTGTACCCTGTTGTACCACCTTTAGCTTGGATACAAGATGTGATACAGGTAGGCATGGAGGCTTTAGTATCCTGTTGTACCACTTCTAGCTTGGATACAAGATGTGATATGGGCGGGCATAGAGGCTCTAGTACCCTGTGGTACCGCCTCTAGCTTGAATAAAAAAGATGTGATACAGGCGGCATGGAGGTGTACAGGTTCCATGTGGTATTCTGTGGCATATCTGTATTCTGTAACTGAGGCTCTAGATCGTACAAACTCGTAGGCTGTGGAAGTTGGTTCCATATGGCCCCATACATGTTCTATTGGCGATTACATCTGGTGACAGGGCAGCAACAGAAATGATAATGTTGTGGGGGGCCTGTGATCCTCTTGTATTTTCGTGGCTGAGCATTATCCTGCTGTCTCTTGGAAGCTGCCATGAGAGGAACACATGTGGCTACAGGATGTCCTGAACATATCGCTGAGCTGTCATTGTCCCTCGTATCACTACTAGGGGTGACCGTCCGACTGTCGTATGTCATGCCCCCCAGACCATCACACCAGCAGGGGGCAATGTGCTGATTCATAGGCAGGATCAAGGCACTCGCCCTGAGATCTCCAGACATGAACACGGCCGTCAGTGCTGAAGACAACCCGGTTCCACTTTGTAGCATCCAGTTTCATTGTTCACAACACCACTGCAAATGGAGGTGACAGTGGGTGACAAAGGTAGAACCGGTAATAAGGGTGCTGTGAGACCAAATGTCCTTCAGCCAAGCAACTAAAAATGGTTCTGGCAGACACAGGGGTGTAATGATGGCGCCACCTGTCTCACAATTGGCATGTGTGAGCCCAGCCTGACACTGAGCCATATGGAAGGCGCTATATGTTATGCTTTGGGTGTCACTCATAACATTGAATGTGTTTTGTATGTTTCGGGGGTTGCTGTGGCACAGATTTTGTTCCATTTTCCTTGCACTACTTTTCCCTATATGTGTAAGGCTCTGTTCACTCTTCTCGTTGAAGGCTCAGTCCAGGGTTTGGGAGCTAATTTTATTTATTTTTTTGGTTCTGCTGAAATGATAGTGACCATCTGAACCCCTTATGGTCAGTGGTTGGGTTCCAATGGATACCACTGGTGTCCATCATATGATGAATATACGCTAGTACTGATGGGCACCACAAAGGAAAAAATAGGAATGCAACCTAACACAAGTGTATAATAGAGAATACAGACTCGCATAAAGAAGTGCACAACTCAAAATATACAAATAAAATCTTTGAGCACAAGGAAAATATTTAAAAACGGCCATATAACTGACCAGACCTTAAAATAACGCGTAAGATCACTAAAGCTGCGTCTATAATTGGGGAAAAAGATCTAAGATATAGCCACCATAACTGTAATACCATTCCACATAAAGTGCCTATACAAAAGACAAAACTAATCTCTTAATTCTCTGTTAACTGCATTTTGGGCTGCGGGTTGGATGCCTCTATTGACATAAGTGGAGGCCATCCGTGCGGAATCCGCGGTAAAATAGAGCATACTGTGATTTTAAAAAAAACATTATTTTTCTTCCGCTCATGGAATATGCAATTTGTGTTCACGAGGGTAAAGGAAAAATGGAAAATACATTCCTTTTGAATGCCTGGTTTTACTAGACGACAGGATCAGATACCATTCGTGGAATCTGCAATTCGAATCTTCTCATGCGAACTCGGGCCCAAGTGATGTGGTAAAGAATACCGAAACATCAGCAGAATGGAAGCCGTAGTATAATTCACCTGAAGAACCCCACACATGTCGCCTATTGAGGCTTCATCAGGGGTTTAATATTCATGGTCCAAGTAAAGAAATCTATACAAAGTCTTGTTTACCTGATAATGAACATGTGAATGGGAAAAGATTACATGTAACATTGCCATGGAGCCATCATTAATGCGTACAGAAATGTGAAGAACGTATGCTTAGTATAGTAACAAGAATATAGAGGGAGTAAGGGAAGAGAACTATTCAAAAATGGTGCACATGCAAAATACACGTTTATGCATACATACACAAAAATAAATATTGGAATGTATCTAATATCCTAATGCATATATGGATGAAGCATACAGAATAAATTGCCACCATTAACGCATCCCACAAGTTGAAAAGTGAAAATGTGATCATATAATAAGGGCAAAGAGGGAACTTTCATTATGGTGTCGTACACCCATAAGCATATGTGCGAAGTGCTACATGGAAGGTATACTGTATAACACAAATTTCCACAAATGATACATCCATTGAGTCATTTGATCACACAGAAGAGCTACCTGATATATAGCACGCTGAGGGCCATTGTCTGCACACCAAAAATAGACTGCAGTATAACGATATAGAAACAAGAGAGCTTCAAAAACGGCGCTACCTGTAAATGGGCGCATTCGCAAAGTGCTATTCTACCCACATATTCCAACTATGATAAGACCCCAAATTATTATTATTTGTTTAGTCGCTTCCAACTCTTCGTGACCTTGTGGACCAGCCCACGCCAGAGCTTCCTGTTGGCTGTCGCCACCTCCAACTCCACCAAGGTCCAGTCCATCAACTGAAGGAAATAATCCATCTTGCCCTTGATCGGCCCCTCTTTTTGTTTTCCACTTTCCCCAACATCAGCATCTTCTCCAAGGTATCCCGTCTTCTCATTATGTGGCCAATGTACTTCAGTTTTGCCTTTAATATCATTCCCTCCAGTGAGCAGTCTGGCTTTATTTCCTGGAGTATGGACTGGTTTGACCTTCTTGCAGTCCAAGGCACTCTCAGCATTTTCCTCCAACACCACAGTTCAAAAGCATCTATTTTCCTTCGCTCAGCCCTCCTTATGGTCCAGCTTTCACATCCATAGGTTACTATGGGGAATACCATTGCTTTAACTACGCGGACCTTCGTTGTCAGTGTGATGTCTCTGCTCTTAACTATTTTATTGAGATTGGTCATTGCTCTCCTCCCAAGATGTAAACGTCTTCTGATTTCCTGGCTGCAGTCCACGTCTGCTTTAATCTTTGCGTCTAGAAATATGAAGTCTGTCGCTGCCTCCAAGTTTTCTCCCTCTACTTGACAGTTGTCAATCAATCTAGTTTGCCATAATCTTGTTTGTTTAATGGCAACCCATCTTTTGCACTTTCTTCTTTCTTCCTGGTAATAAGGCTCCTCAGCTCCTCCTCGCTTATAGCAATCAAAGATATATCATCTGCATATCTAAGATTGTTAATGATTCTTCAAATGATTTTTAACTCCATCCTTGGATTCATCAAGCCCCGCTTGTCCCATGGTGTGTTCTGCATATAGGTTGAATAGGTAGGGTGAGAGTATACAGCCCTGCCGTACTCCTTTCCCAATCTTAAACCAATCTGTTGTTCCATGGTCTGTTCTTACTGTTGCTACTTGATCGTTATACAGATTCCTCAGGAGGCATACAAGGTGACTTGGTATCCCCATACCACCAAGAACTTGCCACAGTTTATTATGAGCCACGCAGTCAAAGGCTTTAGAATAATCAATAAAACAGAAATAGATGATTTTCTGAAATTCCCTGCCTGCCTCCATTATCCAGTGGATATTGGCAATTTAGTCTCTAGTTCCTCTGCCTTTTCTGATCCCGACTTGTATGTACATCTGGCAACTCTCGCTCCATGAATTGCTGCAGTCTACCTTGCAGAATCTTGTGCATTACTTTACTGGCATGTGAGATAAGGGCCACTGTGCAATAGTTAGAGCATTCTTTAGGGTTTTTCCCTTTTTGGTATGGGGATAGAAGTTGATTTTTCTCCAATCTGATGGCCGTTCTTGCGTTTTTTTCCCCCATATTTGCTGGCATATGGCATACATTACCATGACAGCATCATCTTTCAAGATTTCAAACTGTTCTAATGGGATACTGTTCTCCTGCTGCCTTGTTTTTAGCAATGCTTCTTAAGGCTTATTCCACCTCACTCCTCAGGATGTCTGGTTCTAATTCACTCACCACACTGTCATAGCTATCCCTGATATTATCCTTCCTATACAGATCTTCCATATATTCTTGATACCTTCTCTTGATCTCTTCCGCTTCTGTTAGATCCTTGCCATCTTTGTTTTTGATCATGCCCATTTTTGCCTGACATTTACCTCCTATGTTTCTAATTTTCTGGAAGAGGTCTTTTGTCCTTCCTATTCCATTGTTGTCTTCCGCTTCCATGCATTGATAGTTTAGAAATAGTTCCTTATCTCTTCTGGCTAAACTTTGGAATTGTGCATTTAATTGGGCATACTACTGCCTATCATAGTTTCCTTTTGCTTTCCTTCTTTTTGGCCTACTTCCAGTGTCTCAGCAGGCAACCATCTTGCCTTCTTGGTTTTCTTTTTCTCTGGGACGTTCTTTGCTGCCGCCTCCTGAACAATGTTGCGAACTTCTGTCCAAAGTTCTTCTAGGACCCTATCTGTTAAATCTAGTCCCCCAAATCTATTCCTCACCTCCACTACATATTCATTAGGACTATTAGTGAGATCATATCTACCTGATCTATGTGTCTTCCTTATTCTCTTTAGTCTGATTCTAAACTGTGCAACAAGAGGTTCATGATCTGAACTTCAGGTCTTGTTTTCACCGACTGAATGGATGTCCGCCACCTTTAGCTGCAAAGGATGTAGTCAATCTGATTTCATTTTTGACCATCTGGTGAAGTCCATGCATATAGCTGTTTTTTAGGTTGTAGCAAGAGTGTTATGCACAGTGAGTTGTCCTGGCAAAATTCAACCTATGTCCTACTTCACTTTGTTGTCTCAGACCATGCTTGCCTGTGATCCCAGGTGTCATGTGACTACCCACCTTAGAACTCCAATCTCCTGTAATGAAAATAATGTCTTTTTGGTGTATTATCCAGTAGGTGCTGCAGATCCTCATAGAACTGACCTACTTCTGCTTCTTCAGCAGCTCTGGTCAGGGCGTATATTTGGATCACTGTGATGTAAAATGGCTTACCCTGAACTCGAAGTGAGATCATTCTATCATTTTTTTGGATTGTATCCAAGCACTGCTTTAGCCACTTTATTATTAAAGGGGTTGTCCCGAGGCAGCAAGTGGGTCTATACACTTCTGTATGGCCATAATAATGCACTTTGTAATGTACATTGTGCATTAATTATGAGCCATACAGAAGTTATAAAAAGTTTTTTACTTACCTGCTCCGTTGCTAGCGTCCTCGTCTCCATGGTGCCGACTAATTTTTGGCCTCCGATGGCCAAATTAGCCGCGCTTGCGCAGTCCGGGTCTTCAGCAGTCTTCTATGGAGCCGCTCGTGCCAGAGAGCGGCTCCGTGTAGCTCCGCCCCGTCACGTGCCGATTCCAGCCAATCAGGAGGCTGGAATCGGCAGTGGACCGCACAGAAGAGCTGCGGTCCACGAAGACAGAGGATCCCGGCGGCCATCTTCAGCAGGTGAGTATGAAGACGCCGGACCGCCGGGATTCAGGTAAGCGCTGTGCGGGTGGTTTTTTTAACCCCTGCATCGGGGTTGTCTCGCGCCGAACGGGGGGGGGGGGGGTTTAAAAAAAAAAAAACCCGTTTCGGCGCGGGACATCTCCTTTAACTATGAAGGCTACTCCATTTCTTCTGTGGTCCTCTTGTCTGCAGTAGTAGATCTGGTGGTCATCTATTGTAAAGTGTCCCATTCCAGTCCACTTCAGTTCACGGACACCCAGAATGTCTAGATTTAATCTTGACATCTCGCCAATAACCACGTCCAATTTACCTTGGTTCATTGATCTTACATTCCAGGTTCCTATAGTGTGTTGATCATTAGAACATTGGATTTGTTGTTCACCACCAGCACTATCGGCCGTTAGCCATCCTTCTGGCTTTGAGCTAGCTGCGTAATCACAACTGAGGCTAGTTGAACTTATCCTCTGTTCCTCCCCAGTAACATTTTGATCATCTTCTGACCTGGTAGTCCCATCTTTCGATGGTATACCGACCTCTCTGGTTGTACTGATCCATTTAGTTTTCATGACAAGAAAACTGGGGTGGGTTACCATGACCTCCAGGTATCGTGTTTAGTCTGACCTCTCCGTCATGATCTTCCTGTCTTGGGTGTCCCTTCACGGTTTCGCTCATGGCGTCATTGAGGCGCTCTAGCACCACGACAAGGTAACGATCCTTTGCAAGAGAAGACCCAGTATACCGTAGATAAATGTATGGAATACAGTCATAAGTGGGAAACTAACCTAATTCTTGTCAGCAACATACAGTGATGGAGCTTTTTTGCTTTTTTCCATTTTTGTTTTTTCCTCCTCCCTTTTAAAAAATCGTAGCTCCTTTATCCATCGACGTCGCTGTATGAGGGCTTGATTTTTGCGGGACGAGTTGTATTTTTCAATGGCACTATTTATTTTACCATATAATTTACTGAAAAACTTTTTAAAAGTTCTTAGCGGAGAGAAATGGAAAAAAAAACGACATACCACCATCTTTCGGTGCGTCCTGTTTCTATGGCGCACAAACTGCAACAAAAACGACATGATATTTTTATTGTATGGGTCGGTACGATTGCTACGATACCAAACTTGTATAGTATTTTTTTTTGCTGTAGTACTTGTATTTTTTTTTTTTTAAGATATTTAATTTTTTTCAATTATTTTCTGCGGTCATTTTGTGCGCGCAATAACTTTCTTATTTTTTTGTCGACGTAGTTGTGCAAGGGCTCAATTTTTTTGCGGGATGTCCTGTAGTTTCCGATAGTATCAATTTAAAATACATACAAGTTTTTGATCGCTTTTTATTGCTTTTTTTCTGGAAGACAGGGTAACTAAAAAAGTGTAATTCTGGCGTTCTTTATTTTTTTTTTCGGACGACGTTCACCCTGCAGGAAAAATAATGCACTACTTTGATAGATCGGACTTTTACGGACGTGGCAATACCAAATACATATTTTTATTTTATGATTTAGATTTTTTAATAATTGATATGGCAAAAGGGGGGTGCTTTAAACTTTTATAACTTTTTTTTTTAAATTGAAAAAAAACAAAACAAAAAAAAAACTTTATTGATCTTTTTTTCTTACTTTACCTTGAAGTCCCCCTGGGGGACTTTAACATGCGATGCTTTGATCGCTCCTGCAGTATGACGTAATGCTATAGCATGACGTCATACTGCTTTTTTACAGGCAGTCTATCAAGCCACCCTGTGTGGATGGTTTGATAGGCAGTCTGCTAAGGCAGCCCTGGGGCCATTCATTAGGCCTCCGGCTGCCATGACACCTGCACGGCTCCCCCGATCTCACCGCGGGGGGGGCCGTGCGGGACCCCCAAACAGCGTTCGGGGGATTTAAATGCCGCTGTCAGAATTGGCAGCGGCATTTAAAGGGTAATAAACAGCTGACGCCCGCGCTGTATGGAGGGAGATAGCGGCGCAACAGCAGGACGTAGTTTTACGATAGCGCTGTCACTAAGGGGTTAAAAGATAACGAGCACATGCTCAAAAGACGTGGTCTCAAATGGTAATCTTATTGTGTGTGTGTGTGTGTGTGTGTGTGTGTAATACATATATAATATAATTTTTTTATTTTTTTTTAATTTATTAGTCGGGAACCATCATAGGAAGGTGAAGGAACAATCAAACTCCTACATCCTTGACAACTTTTAATCAACCAGTCCCAAAAACTAAAATTAAAGTGCAAGGAAGTATATGCATACATATCGGAGACCTGAAAAGAGTTAGGATAAGTAACCAAAAATTCTGCACTATATTAACAGGCCACCATTTTGGATTTAGGAAAATGCAAAACCCACTCATGTGTCTGTGGCAAAAAATAGAAAATGTATGTTCCGTACACACACTATCATCTAAATACAATTAGTGCATTCCTATCTAGTGCCAAAGGTGATTTAGAATCGCAAGAGTCCAAACTGGTAATAAATTTTTATTGTCCACTTAATGCTAGCTGAACAAGTTACCCAGGAAAAACGCCTTCAGATGAAATGCAGAACACAAACAGAAGACATCCAAAACTGAAGAAATCCCTCAAGTTTATTTAGGGGGAAGATTCCACAGTGCAAGTTGGATGTCCAGCCAGAAGTCAAATATGTTTACCAGGACATAAAGGGGCAACAGGAAGAATTAAAGAAAAGCAGTACATTTTTAACATTTACTAATTTAAACAAAGAGGGGTAACACAATCCAGGTCAAAGGTCCATCTAGATTCCGGTGTCAGTAGAGCTGGTGTAGGATCGCCACCCCTTTAACTAGTCTGATTTCTCTGTCACCCACCACCCTAAGTTCTGTTGTTCTGACCTGATGAAACTTAAGAAAATGGGTAGCAACTAGGGATGAGTGAGTATACTCGCTAAAGCACTACTCGTTTGAGTAATGTGCTTTAGACGAGTATCTCCCTGCTCGTCCCTGAAGATTCGGGGGGCTGGCGGCGGGCGGGGAGCTGCGGGGGAGAGCGGGGAGGAACGGAGGGGAGATCTCTCTCTGCTGCCCGCTCTCCCCTGCTCCCCGCCGCAACTCACCTGTCAGCTGCGGCGGTCCCCGAATCTTCAGGGACGAGCAGGAAGATACTCGGCTAAGGCACATTACTCGGACGAGTAGTGCCTTAGCGAGTATACTCGCTCATCCTAGTAGCAACCAACCTCAATGGCTTACCTTGTTGTTCACCTCTCAAGGCGAGGCCTATACTAGATAAAAGTTTCTGGACCCTCTTCTGAGGTTCCTGAGAGGTCTGTCTAATATAACTTTTGCATGGACAGATAAGCACATAGTAAACCATCCAATTTCTACAGTTAACATGATCCCGAAGGGTAAAGGTGGATTACATTACTCAAATTACTAATTTGAATGGTCCGAACCATAAATTCACAGAACAATTACCATAAGGGTAAGAAACACAATCTCGGGCCTCTACCCGAAGTGTGTGTATATATATATATATATATATATATATATATATATATATAATATGACTTCTAACAAATTGGCCTCCAAGGTTTGGGGCTTTTTTAGTAGTAAGTGTCTCCGGTATAACAGCTTGTATCCGTGGGTCAGGGCAGAGAATCTGTCAATGAGAATTCAGCAACATACAGATCGTCTCCCTACTGGTTATCATATCTCATGATAAACCAAATTGCATTATTTTTTCTTGGCTTCCTGGGTTTCAGCAATTCCTCCCGATTTTAGTTCTACAGGTTATCTGATTAAGATTTGGATATCATGCATTGTTAACCCTGAGTCAGAAAGCGACGAGTAAGATCCCTTGAGTGGTGGTGAAAATCTGCAACAGTAGAACAATGTTTTTTAACACACAAGAATTGTCCTTCAGCGATACCAGATTGCTGCATTTTTCTAATTTTCTTCCAATGTGAAAACTTTTAGTTGTTTTCTGCTTTCTGATCAAGGATGGAATTATTATCCAATTTAAGGTGCAAATCCGCAAAAAAATCAACTGAGGCGTCAGATGCAGGAGGTCAACCGAATATTGAGAACATTGTTATTAAGAAAATAAAGGTCTCAGATTCTTCTGTTGTACTCTTCCAAAGAAATGAAACGCTGTCTATATAACACAACCAGCCCACAACATGGGTCTGAAAGGAGCACAATGGGTACACGTACTCCTGCTTCCACCAACCCAGAAGAGGTTGGCATAAGTGAGAGCCCAACGTGCACCCATCGCGGTCCTCAAAACCTAACTAATATCCTGTTGAGACAAAATAATTGTGCCTCAACACAAAATACTGTACTACAAATCAAAAGAATCATGTTGCCGGTACGTACCTGTTTGAAGATATAAAAAAAAAGAGACCAAGACCCTATCACTTGTCCAAGCAAATGCTTAGGCGGGTAGATGCAAAACTAATGGCTGCATGCAAAAGCCCACACTAATACAGGTCTGCTCACAATGCCCCCTATCGCTGCAAGAACAGATCTTCCAGGAGGATTTACCTGATCCTTGTGGCCTTTTGGCAACATGTAGAATGTGGATATAACTGGGCCATTCACCATAATGTATTTGAATTCCAGTGATGTAATAATACCAAGTAGGATCAGATGGAAGTCTGATAGTATTGAGAAATATTCAACTGCTGCATCGCCTCAGTCGCATACGAATCACGTGGCCAAAGTACCACCTTTATCTGCTCCTCTAACAACAAACAAGGGATTCTGGCAAAGGGGTGTGTGTGTGTTTTTAAATAGCTGACTTCTCGCTTAGTCAGGGATTCTGCTTCTAAAAATCCTCTAGTCAATCTCTTAAATTGTTCTACCATTACCTTTTAAGAAAAAAAACATATTGTATTGCCGGAAAAAGTGCGAAGAAAAGCATGTTAGTCATGGTAGCTTACATATAAACTTGTTAGAGGCGGGCGTGCTTGGCTTCATTCTCGCATAATAAATCCTGAAACACCGGATGCCCCCCTCCCTTCATCAGCTACATCCTCTATACCTTTAGGTTGTTGGTGTAAAAGTCAAGCAAAAGTTTTATCCAGTGATCAAGCAGAAGAAATGGTCAGGCGATCGCGAAAAAGTTTCAAAAGTTAAAAAAAAAGGCTAGTTTCACCTCCCCTCATGGATCCGATCCATGAGGGAAGGTGAAAATACTCACCTCAGGTCCCACGATGTCCCCGGTGTCCTGGGACCCGAAGTCCCCCTGTGCGCATGCGCGCCCGATGATTGACATCGGGAGCGTGCACAGAGGGACGCGAACCCCCGGGAAATTCAAAATCCCTCTGCTCCTGGCTGCCATGTGTAGCCAGGAGCAGAGAGATTATACCGGGGAACATGATCACTGTTACCCAATGGTAACAGTGATCATGCAAAGTTTTAAAAAAAAGTGTAAAAAAAGTTTTAAAAAGTTTAGAAAGCATACGTTCCATCTCCCCTCACGGATCATATCCGTGAGGGAGGATGAAAGTACGTACATAAGGCCCCCGTATTTATCCGCGCACCTTACCCCAGCTTCTGCGCACGTGCCCGTCGCCAAAATGGCGGACGCATGCGCAAAAGCTGTGGATTGCCAGGATAATTGAAATTCTCCCTGCTCCTGGCTACAAAACTGAGCCAAGAGCCTGGAGATTTCACGGGGGCCACGGTGAGCGGTTCCTGGTCACGTGTTCGCCGTTATACAATGGATAATGGCGATCACGTAAAAGTTTTTTAAAAAATTGAAGTTTCATCTCCCCTCACCGATGCGATCGGTGAGAGCAGATGAATCTTTTTACCGGAGGCCTCTGTATTTGCACCCTGGCGCGATCCTCCTATGTGAACTTACCCGGATTCTGCACATGCGACCACTGGCAAAATGCTGGACACATGCACAGGAGTCGGGGAGCACAGAAAACTTAACCTCCTTGCTCCCAGCGACCAACGGTCGCCGAGAGCCTGGAGCAGTGACGGGTGGCCTCGTTGAGCGGTCTCCAGTCACGTAATAAAAAAGTTGCGATCTAACATAGGTCGATCTCACATGACCGGATAGGAATTACGGATTCCGTATGCGTCTGATCCGCGGTATTACACAGATCAATCGCATTGGATTACACAATTCCGTTCACATTAGTGCGTTGGAATTGCGTAATCCACTCGCAGAAAAGAGAACGCAGCATGTTCTATTTTACCGCAGCTATCTGCAGCATAGAGCCCATTGTGCTCCATGGTCGCGGATATACCCGCAGCCCATACGCAACTACGTTGTATACGGGCTGCGGGTACCCACGTCATCGCTAAGCGACGGTGCGGGAAATACAAACAAAAAAGTACTGCGCATGACGGCCCGTATGAGTAGGCAGTTATGCGCAGTACATTACGCGGCCGTACGCAGGGTCACAGCCGGGCTCACAGATGGGATCTGCTGCGGGCCTCCGCAAGCAGATTCCGCCTACGGCTGCGTGAGCACGGCGTTATTCAGAGCGCTACCTGTAATACTTAATTTACAAGAAGCCTCTGGAACGCTTGCCTTCCTGCAGTTCCAGGAGCAGCTTGTTGAGCGTCTTCTGTGTGAGACCACCGCACCTGAGCAAGCTTACGAAGACTCATGGAACGCCACTTTTTACACCCCATACCCGCCACTGAGGTCAAGAAATGACCCCCAAAAAGAGAGGAGGGGGGATAGACTGTTTTATTGCCCCATGTGCCCATTCCAACCAGCCTCTGTAATTACCCCTGTCTTCGGAAATACCACACAGTTCACATTATTACTTTTATCTAAGATTTGGGGAAAGCCGAAAAGGGTGCGGAGGGGGGGGGGGGGGGGGATATTTTTAAGGAGTCAATTTTTATTCCGTACAAATGAGCAATGGGGCCTGGGATTTATTCAGTTGTGCCCTGCAATCCAATGGGTGTTCCCTCCATTATAGGCCTTGCCATGGGCCCTGTAAGTAGATTAGGGCCACAATGGGTATGTTTCTGAACTCGGGACAAATGGGGGTATCCATTTTGGGGTGACCGTCTTCATTCCTATGTACACTGTACAAGAAAACTGTTTTTAAATTGAAAAAATTGCCCAAAAAATTGAAAATCGTAATTTTCTCCTTCTGCTTTGCTTAGATTCTTTCAAATACTGTGGGGTCAAAATACGCAGTACACCCTAGATGAATGCGTTAAGGGGTCGAGTTTTCAAAATGGGGTCATTTGAGTGGGGTTCCTTATCATTTTGGCCGCTCAATGGCTCTACAAGTGGGCGATGGGACCTGGAATTTATTTAGTTGTACCCTGAAATCCAACTGATGTGCCTTTCATTATAGGCCTAGCCATGTGTCCTGTAAGTAGATTAGGGCCACAATGGGTATGTTTCTGAACACGGGACAAACGGGTATCCATTTTGGAGTGAAAGTCTTCATTTATATGTGTGCTGTACAAAAAAAACCTGTTTTTAAATTGACTCAATTGCCCATAAAATGAAAATCGTAATTCTTTTCCTACTGCTTTGCTTAGATCTATTTAAAAATTGAACAGTTAACATACACAGTACACCCCTAGATGAACGCATTAAGGGGTCTAGTTTTCAAAATGAGGTCATTTGTGGGGGTTCTCTACTGTTTTAGGCACTCAAGAACTCTACAAGTGTGCTATGGGGCATAAAAGGCCTTCAAGCAAAATTTCTGTTCTGAAAGACACTGACTACTCCTTTCATTTTGGGCCCTGTTGTGCATTTAGACATAAGATTAGGACCACAATGGGTATATTTCTGAAAGCAGCACAAACGGGTATCGATTTCAGGGTGCAAGTCTTCATTCATATGTGTGCTGTACAAAAAAAGCTGTTTTTAAAGTGACAGAATTGCCAAAAAAATGAAAATCCTAATTTTTTCCTTTTGCTTTGCTTGAATTCATTCAAAAACCGTGGGTTCAAAATGGGCAGCACACCCCTAGATAAATTCGTTAAGGGGTCTAGTTTTTAAAATGGGGTCATTTGTGGGAGTTTTCTATGGCTTGGGGCGCTCAAGAACTCTACAAGTGTGCTATGGGGCCTAAAACGCCTTCAAGCTAAATCTATGTTTTGAAAGACACTGACTACTCCTTTCATTTTGGGCCCCTTTGTGCACTCAGATATAACATTAGGGCCAGATTGGGTATATTTCTTAACACAGGACAAACAGGGGTATCCATTTTGGAGTGTAAATCCTAATTTTCATGTAAACTATAGAAAAAAAATATGTCTTTAAAATGACATATTTGCAAAAATATGAAATTTTACTTTTTCGCCTCTAAATTGAATTAATTCCTGAAAAAAAACTGTAGGATCAAAAAACTCATGACACCTCTCAGTGAATACATTATGGGGTGTGGTTTTTAAAATAGGGTCATTTGTGGGGGTAATGTTAAATTTGTACGTCTCCTAAATGGTTAAAGAAACATAAAACTTTTTCACATGTGCATTCAGAATAAAGTAAATAGATGGAAATATAAATCTTAGCAAAAGTTTGTACGGTATGTTTGCACATATTTGAGATATTACAATTGAAAATGTGAAAACGATATTTTTCAAAATTTTCCCAATATTGGCACTTTTAATAAATATACACAAATTATATCGGACTATTTTCACCACCTAAATGAAGTACAACATGTGGCGAAAAAACAATGTCAGAATCACTTGGATATGCAAAACCTTTACGGAGCTATTCTATGTTAAAAGTACACTTGTCAGATTTCCAAAATTTGGCCTGGTCATTAAGGCCTCATGTCCACGGGGAAAATCAGGCCCGCTACGGATTCTCCATGGAGAATCCGTAGCAGGTCCCTCCTGCCCCGCGGAAATGAGGCATAAAAAGAAGAATTTACTCACCTCTCGCCCGCTCCGGATCTTCTCTCCGTCGCGGCCGGATCTTCTTTCTTCGGCCCGGTGGCAGCACAGGGGACGTCGGTTGCGTGGCCCGTGCATGCGCCGGCCCGAAGAAAAAAAGATCCGGCCGCGACGGAGAGCGTATTAGCACTTTCTGCTTAGGTTAAGCAGTGCTGCTGATTAGAGCCACCTGATTGGCTCTTTGGCACCACGTGTAGTCACGTGGTGCCGAAGAGCCAATCAGGTGGCTCTACGCAGCAGAGCTGCTTAACCTAAGCAGAAAGTGCTAATATTGTGACGGAGAGAAGATGAAACCGCGACGAAGGGAAGATCCGGAGCAGGTGAGTAAATTCCCATTTTTGTCTCCTGCGGATCCGGACGGCTTCCATAGGCTTCAATAGAAGCCCGCGGGAGCCGTCCCCGTGGGAGACACGCACGAAAATGGAGCATGGTCCAGATTTTTTCATGCTCCCTTTTTTTTTAAAATCACTTTTATTGACCATCCACGGGTATTTATCTACCCGCGGGTGGTCAATGCATCCCTATGGGATGCGGATCCGCGGACAGGAGAAGAGTTAAAATCTGCTGCGGATTTTAATTCTTATTTTGCCCGTGGACATGAGGCCTAAGGCGCAAACAGGCTTCGTCACTAAGGGGTTAAGGGGTTCTCCAGGTGTATTATACTAGGGCTTGCATTTTGCTGCTGTTTTGATTTTCTTTACCACATCACTTAGTTTTGTTAGTATTTTTTTCTTCTGTATTATGCATTGGCCATTTTATATGGGCTTGTTGTGGGGGACTGTATTATAGGCTGACTATATCTGAGATTGGTGTGGCAGTAGTGACCTTACATGTTCCAACGTCTGGTCGGGTATATGAATGTTTTAGAATTTTTATTTGTATGTTTTGGTCCTTTGTGCTCCAATAAAGGTTTTGGGTTGTGCAACTTTGTGACCCTGTTTTTTTTTTTCCCCATTATACTGTATCCCACCATTAGGTGGATCTGACTGGGGGGAACGGGGTATGCATTTTTTTTTTCTTCTGCTCCTGGGATAGGATGAAAAAACTGAGAAAATGGAGATGTGAACAGAGCCTAACAAGGTGTTTTCTTCCAATATTTGTTTGGCAAAGTTACAGGGTACATTAACACTGCAATGTTCCCCAAAAATTCTGTCTGTAAATGCGGAGGCAAAATAAGTGGCTTTCCGCCGCTGTCTTTGCTGCAGATCTGCACTTATATTTAGCCCTGTTAATAGGCAAAATCCATATACAGAATTTCCACACGTTTCCATGCAGATTGCCATTGACATCACTTTTCGGTGAAAATCTGTGCAGAAAATTGTCAGAATTACGCACATGGATTCTGCCCACTGACAGCGCTAGATCCGCATGTTGATCTGTGGATTTTGACGGTTTAGAGATGGCATTCCAGCAGAAAAGTCTGTGGTGCATTCCGCAGTGTGAGCATACATCTAGTCATTTACTCTCCTTGTTTGAATGCGCCAAATACCTACAGTTTAACCCCTTAACGACCGGGCCATAGTGTTTTTACATCCTGCAGCTGCAGGGCGTGTATGGAGGGAGGTAGCGCCGCTATCTCCCTCCATACAGTGCGGGCATCAGCTGTTTATTACAGCTGACACCCGCAGGCAATAGCCGCGTTCGGCCGATCACGGCTATTAACCCTTTAAATGCCGCTGTCAATTCTGACAGCGGCATTTAAATCCCCCGAACGCTGTTTGGGGGTCCCGCACGGCCCCCCACCCCCACGGTGAGATCGGGGGATCCGTGCAGGTGTCATGGCAGCCGGGGGCCTAATGAATGGCCCCAGGGCTGCCTTAGCAGACTGCCTATCAAGCCATCCACACAGGGTGGCTTCATAGACTGCCTGTAAAAAAGCAGTATGACGTAATGCTATAGCATTACGTCATACTGCAGGAGCGATCAAAGCATCGCATGTTATAGTCCCCCAGGGGGACTTCAAAGTAAAGTTAAAAAAAAGATCAATAAAGTTTTTTAAATTGTAAAAAAAAAAAAAAGTTAAAGTTTAAATCACCCCCCTTTTGCCATATCTATTATTAAAAAATCTAAATCATAAAATAAAAATATGTATTTGATATCGCCGCGTCCGTAAAAGTCCGATCTATCAAAGTAGTGCATTATTTTTTCTGCACGGTGAACGTCGTCCAAAAAAAAAAATAAAGAACGCCAGAAATGCATTTTTTTAGTTACCCTGTCTCCCAGAAAAAACGCAATAAAAATCGATCAAAAGGTCGTATGTATTACAAATTGATACTATCGGAAACTTCAGGACATCCCGCAAAAAATGAGCCCTTGCACAACTACGTCGACGGAAAAATAAAGTTATCGCGCGCACAAAATGACCGCAGAAAATAATTGAAAAAAATTAAATATCTTAAAAAAAAAATAAAATACAAGTACTACAGCAAAAGCAATACTATATAAGTTTGGTATCGTAGTAATCGTACCGACCCATAGAATAAAAAACATCAGGTCGTTTTTGGTGCAGTTTGTGCGTCGTAGAAACAGGGCGCACCGAAAGATGGTGGAATGTCGAGTTTTTTTCCATTTCTCTCCGCTAAGAATTTTTAAAAAGTTTTTCAGTACATTATATGGTACAATAAATAGTGCCATTGAAAAATACAACTCGTCCCGCAAAAAACAAGCCCACATACAGCGACGTCGATGGATAAATAAAGAAGCTACGATTTTTTAAACGGGAGTAGGAAAAAATGGGAAAAAGGCAAAATAGCCTGGTCACTAAGGGGTTAAGATATTACAACTTTGGGCAATTCCATTTTGCACTTATACTGATCTTTTTGAATGACGATACTAGCAATGATCTCCGAAAAATAGCTGAATGATTTCATCATTCTTTGACAGTTTACGGTTAGCTATAACGGATGTGATAAGAGACTCACTACCAGCCCCACTCGGAGCACTGCTGCCTTCCTTATGACCAACCCCAAATCTACTTCCACATAACTGTATTGGGTGTAGATTGTGCCTCAGTGCTCCCTTCGTAGTCTGTGTGATGTACAGCTGTATAATGTGGCCCCATCCACATCCTTCCCCATGTAGTGACCCCAACCCTGTCTCATGAAGTTGACTTGAATGAACAAGGTCTTTCTCATTATAACAGCTTACAGTATTCTTGTTTTCTAAGTGGCTACAAGTTACATCCATGCTGCCATCAACAAATCGCCAAGGATGGTCAACATCCCCTTAAGAGGTGAAATGTTATTGCTAAATGGTTTTTGCCATTTGGCTTTCTCTTTACAGGGTTCCAGAAATAGACATCCATGTATGAAAGTCCTTCAGTTATTATGGCTTTGTATTTACTGCATGCTGATTTCTCATTTAACCCAGTCTTAAAGTATTCTCATTCACATATCGTTAGCAGTGTCAGGTTATGAACTACTAATGACCCATCTTTTAAATAGATCATCAATAGTACATCGGTGAGGGTCCGACACCTGGAAACCCCTACTGATGACCAGTTGGGTGGGCCATTTTGCTTGTGCAGTAAGCTAATTTCTGTAGGAAGCAGACGGCTCCATTCCCACTGCAGTGGCCAGCCTTGATGTTCCAGTCCAAACTCCCATTTAACTGAATAGAAAGGTTGCCTGTAATACTAACCATGGTCACTGCAGTGGGAACAGAGCTGTCTGCTGCATACAGAAATCTGCTCAATACATGAGCACACAGCTTTTCTTAGATCTGATTGGCAAGGGTCCGGCACCCAGCGTTATCTCCAATCTACTATTGATGGACTGTCC
Source organism: Eleutherodactylus coqui (assembly GCF_035609145.1). Classification (NCBI taxonomy): domain Eukaryota; kingdom Metazoa; phylum Chordata; class Amphibia; order Anura; family Eleutherodactylidae; genus Eleutherodactylus; species Eleutherodactylus coqui. The sequence goes on along the minus strand of NC_089840.1, from coordinate 145,231,783 downwards.
CAAGGGTAGGCAATCAATAGTTTACTATTGGGCAACCCCAAGGGTAGGCAATCAATAGTTTACTATTGGGCAACCCCTTTAACACCTTTACGAAGGAAAGGTACAGTATGTGCCACCATCCAAAGAAGAAAGCTTACATGACTTAAATATAACCTGTCTGAATGGTATCTTCACACACGTCACATGTTTTTTAAAGGGAATCTGTCACCTACTTGTAGCACCATGTTCTAAGCTTATGGGCTCAATGTAGATGATCTACTTACCTCCCCTGTCATTCTTCCGGAGTCAGCGCTGGAAGCCAATGCGTTGAGTGGTGGCTTCCAGTGCTGACCGTGGGTAAATGATAGGGAAGGTAAGTATAAGCCTTCCATCCCCGGACTCAGTGGGTCACCTACTGTCAGCCCATATGCCTAGCTCCTAGGACTAAAAGTAGATGACAGCGTCTCTAACTATTGTTCTCTGGAACGCAAGAGTTATTACTGCACTATTCACAGATCTCATTTTTTCCTCTACAGTTTCTCATCTAATCACCCACGAATACACTTAAATCATCCAAAAAGTAGAAAGGCCTCCAGTTTCCATGAGTTTGCAAGAAGTACAAGTGATGCATGGGATATTGATGATGATGAGAGTGAAGAGATTTTACATTCTGTATCCTATCAGACCCTTGGCTCTAAAATGGCCGAGACTGAGGTAGAAATCGCATCTAACTTCAGAAGGCCTGAAGAAAACTCCAGCCAGACAATTGTGACCTCTGTCAGTGAAGACCAGCTACACAGGGTCACCGCAGGTGGGAATGGCTAAGCTTATTATATATATGGAGGCTTTTCACCCAAAACTGTTTAAATGTATTGACCATTTCCTTTACTATTTATAGGGTAGATATTGTATCGCTCCTTGTACTAACCTATTATTATGCCTTGTAGCAAGTGGCATTGAGTCACAACTTTTGAGATCAGGAACTTTTCAAAGTCCTCTCTTTATTGGAGATCAGGTCATTCAGCAAAATAAGGCGACACAATGCAAGTAACTCTTATTGTGATGAACAGAACTTTTAGACCTCTGTCTTATATAATGTGTTTCAGCACATACTTTAAAAATTTTAAATTATGGTTTTCTTCATAAAAAGTAAAATTCAAATCTACAGATAATGCATTTTATTTGCATTATATAGTTCTTGCATATATACATACCTAATACAATTCCTTTGTTATATACCTCCTTTTATGGATATAGTTACACATACTTGTTAGTTAGGATTTGATTTACTAAAGAGTACTGTAGTGAAGGAGTTAATATTTGTAACCATGGAGGCCTAGGACAGTGACTGCATAAAAGCCCCTTTACAGCAGAATTCTGGTGTTAAAAAAAGAAAACAATATACAGGTATATAGATAGCAACTTTTTTCACAGGCCCCACTTGTGCATAAACCTGTGACCTTTTTAAGCTTTCTGCTCCAGCCCAACCAACTTAGGGAAAAAGTTGGCAGGATACAGATGCATGGATAATCTACACTGGAAACTGGCGGAAATTCTACCAGAAATAGATGCCAAGTGAGACCTGGTTTACCTTTTTAGATGTAGGTGAACAGAGATGCTGACACATGTGCGTGTCTTCATGCATTACATGCATCGTGTGCCGTGGGAAATCATATTAAGAGCAGCGTTTGAAATCCTGGTCTTGAATAAATGTATTGCTCCTGGCTTTCTGCTACTTTTGATAGCCAGGAGCAAGGAGATTTTAAGTTTCCCAGGTCCTTTCTGGCTTCGGCGCATGCGCAGAAGCTGTGGTTGGTCCGTTTAGGATGATCACATCGGGTTCAAAATTGGGTCCTCTGGCAAGAAGCTTCATCTTCTCTCCCCGACTGCAGCTTTCATTTCTCACTATGCGCTTGAAAAAATGCAAGCTGCGCTGTTATTGGCTGCTAGGAGCAACAAAGACTGGTTTTCTTTTAGACCGTTTCATTAATCTGCCCCTATGTGTTAGTGGCGACAGGAGCAGCGTTCACAGGAGGAGGCATGGTCCTGCGCATCTTTTCTAATCTCCTGTTAATAAATTCGTTCCATACCCACCTGTCTGGATGCAAAATGCTGTGGAATTTGCAGCAGCATTTCCGCTACGTGTAAATGTACCCAAAGTGATGTCCTAATCCGTAACAATGGTGTAAATTTTGGCCTCAAATTAGCTGTGTATTCAGGTTTGTCATGTTTAAAATTTTGGAATAGATCAATTCTGACAGCAGCATTTAAGAAAAACCTCTTGCCATATTTATAATATCTGAATAATAAACCAAAAATACATATTTGGTATTGCTGTGTCCGTACAAGTCTGATTTATCAAAGTAACTCATTATTTACCCCACACGGTGAACGTCATCAGAAAAAGTAAGAGTAAAGCACTCCAAAATTATTTTTTTTTGGTCACCCTGTCTCCAACAAAAAATGTTATAAGAAGTAAAACTACAGGACTTTTAACACACAAAATGAGCCCTCGCACAACTATGTCAACGGAAAAATAAAGTTATTGCAGTCAGACAATGGAGACAAAAAATAAATAAAAGTAGTACAGCAAAAAAATGTACTGTAAATATGATCTCATTGGCTGTGATTGGTTAACCCAGCATCGGCTTTCATTGGCTGATACCGCGCTGAGTTAGCCAATCAGAGCATTAGCTTTCTGGAGACAGGGCATTCAAGCCCCGCAGCCAGAAAGCAATGCTCTGTCGGTATGGAGGAAGGAGCGACAGCCTGTAGGTAGTTAGTCCGGCGTATAAGACGACCCCCAACTTTGGAGAAGAATTTCCTGGGTAAAAAAGTCGTCTTATATGCCGGAAAATACGATGTGTGTTTGGTATCGTAGTAATCGTACTGACTAGAATAAAGTTATGTAATTTTTGTTTCAGTCTGTACGTTGTAGAAACAAGACGCACTCAAAGATGGTGGAATTTAGATTTTTTTTCCATTTCAAATTTTTTAGTAGATTAAATTCGTACTATAAAAAAATACAATTCGTCCCTCAAAAAACAAGCCCTCATACATCTACATCGATGGATAAATTAGTAATGTTATGATCTTTTAAAATGGGGTAGGCAGAACCGAAAATGGAGAAAAAGAAAGCACAATGTCCATTAAATCGATTTTGTCATTTAAAAGTAAAAAATTCTATGCTTCCCTATTCTTCCCTAGGCAAACTCCTTAAGGCATCTTCTCCTTGCTGGATATTCATGTGTAGATAAAATCATGACGAGAAATATGGCAGGTTTATCTTCATGATCAGAGGCCCTCCCGCAGAGATAAGGCTGAAAATAAAAAATTCAGAGTTCCTACAAGTCCAACACTCCATTCTCTATATGACCTCAGGGGTGGCGGGGAGGAGGTGTGTACTGAGGGACCTTTTAAAAATGTGGGACCCCTCCGGTCCAACTGGTCGACTCATAGCGCTATACTGAGGTATATGGACTTCCCTCTGTTCTGTTTTTCCGCCACCCAGCCCCCTCGGACTGATATCTGAGTTGGGTAACTGTCTTTTAATTTTTCCTGTCTGATGTGTGTATTACCTCTAATTCCTTATTCCCCCATGCAACAACCCTTTTTCTGGTATATCTTTGTTATATATATATATATATATATATATATATATATATATATATATATTATTGCACTGCTAGACCTTTCCTAGAATAAATCTACAAGTTATCAGTTCAAGCCTTGTACGTTTTAACAACAAACCAGAATACTCCAAAAATTGTATTAATAATTTATAAATCTGGTCCTATGCCCGTTAACATTGGTGGCGGCAGCATTTAAGCGTTTTGTATGTGTATTGTATAGCTCTGGAGTGCGTCGGAACGGATCAGGTGATGATTTGAGCTTTCGCTTTGCATGCGTTCAGGAGCTGGGGAAAGCTGGGTACAAATCAGCCAGCATTCTAATGACTTCCAGCTTGCAATACTGCAGTGTGATTGAGGACAGAGGTGGGATTGATGGGTATCGCCCCCGCCCTATCCTGTGTCCAGTACGGGACCGAATTGGTGTGTAGCGCAGGGCCAGGCGGATTGCTGTAGAATTGTGGCCGCAGGCAATGGTCGCTTGTCCGGTGTCTCGGAAACTTGGGTACCAGTCACTCAACAATCTAGGCCTCGCCTGTTGCCTTGCTTTATCTGACAGTCACAATAAAGCCCCAAAGATTTTTTCAATACCTTATATTTCACACAAGGTAGGCACCTCATTCACAGCTAAATAAATGTATTTCAAATTCATTAGCTATGACGGTCTTCATTGGATGAGTATTTTTTACTATATTTGACAAGATACGCGACTAAAACGAAAATGTTTTACTTTTTGGAACAAATGCCCAATTTTTGTAGAGCTGTACCTCTGAAAGTACTGAACGTATGGAGGGAGCAAATTTAATCTACTTTAAAATGTGTAATTTTTTTTTCTGTCAAACACATACTTTAGAAGATATTGAGCAAAAAGTGAAGAAATTGCAAGAATTTCACTGTTTTTTGGGGTATTGCGTAGCTCGCCCAGGTCTTTTAAAGCTGCAACTTGGTTTCTTACTATTGGCATACGTCCTAACAACATCTAAAAAAAATTAGAACTACATGACTTTTTGCAGAGTCTGATTGTATAAATTGACTGGACTAACACAGCCTGTGGAGAAAGAAACTGTTTTACACATGCTTGTCCTGTTGAAAAGCACCTACAGCAGGAAGTAACATGATCACAAGGTGGGTTGCACTTGGGTGCTCGGGGCAACAAACTCTTTTGAACGGCCGCACTAGGGAAAGCACTGTCACTTGGGTTTGGCCTCCCTGCTGCTGACGGCGCAAAGAGGTTAAACAGTTTGGGGGCTCCTGGCTTCTGGCCCGCCGCATCTACAATTCGGGGGGTTCCAGCTTCTGACCCGCTGCAGCTGCCACCGGTGAAGGAACTTTCTCCTGGGGCTGTGCGGCAGCAGCAGTGGCGGCTGCTGTATGCCTTTTCTATTACTGTTTAGTGGCACTGCAGGACCTGCTGCTAAACACCCTGTGCAGCCAATCTGGTACAGGGGACGTCACCCCCTCCCCCCCCCATATGTCAATCTTGACTCCACCCGGAATCCCTGGTGGCGTCAAGATGCAATAATACCGGACTACTCATAGTAGTCCTGGTTATTCATGAGCTGCAGGCTAGTTACACCCACACCGCCCTCCAGCTAATGATTGTCTGCTGTCTGCTTATTACTGTTAATGGAGAGGGCTGCCACTTATTTGCTGGAAGGTGGGGTGAGAGTGGCTAGCCTGCAATTCATGAATATGCAAGACTAGTCCTGTGTCTGAGTGATACAAATAAAATGCAAGTTTCTCCAAAACTGCTACACAGATCCACACAGCAGACCTATCGCTACAATCAGTGTGACGGAGTATCTTATGGTGCTCTGAGAGAGGGGTGCAAAAAGATGGTGACAGATTCCCTTTAAAATGCTATTGACCCGATCATCTTTGTGAGAATACCCCTTTGAGGGGAGAGTCAGCAGATAGGCTGTGGGACACCCTGGCTTAGGCACTCTGTTACTGCTCCCCCTATGCTTACACCCTTGAGCTCTCTCTATATATTACATCTGGTAGTTCTTTTATGGAAGTGGACCTATTATCACATGCGAGTGACACAACTTCTGAATACAGTAAGTAAAGTTATTTACCACGTGACTGGAAAATAAACTGCCTTTCAACTTTTTTTTCCCTTCATTTTATATTCGTTTTAGCTTTTTTTTTCTACAATTTTTCTTCTAGATGCTTCCATGCTGAGGAAACCACTCCAAAAACTGCAGTCCCATCCCTTCCGCCCAATCATTCCACTTGTTGCCAGGATATCTGATCAGAATGCTTCAGGAGCGCCCTCTATGACACTCCGTGAAAAAACACGTCTTGAGAAATTCAAACAGCTGCTCTCCTGTTCAAACATCGACCTTGGTGAGGTTTTCTGAGAAATCTTTCTGAAAAGCTTTAAAGTATTGTAAGAGATTTGATTTAGAGACCATTTAGGAACTTAGTCATCCTGGTCACAGAAAAATGTCAGCCCACCATGTGGATGTTAGGATTTCCAAAGTGGACGATGTTAGAGCTGGTAGAAATATCCACACAGTGCACTCCTCAATCCGGGTCTTGAAGAAAAATGGCTAGTAAAGACTACGAAAAATGTTCCAGCACAACTAAAAAATTAAAGAAAACTTTATTGGAGAACGATAAACACAGGATAATAGGACTATGAATAAGGACAGGCTCACACAAGCATAATTTTATTGCATATTACGTAGTGAATGGAGTCAATGAAATTACACTGATTTTCATTGACCCACTCACAGTAGCGTGTGGTTTTTTTTTTTTGCGTATAATACGCGAGTGGAAAAAAGCTGCATTTTGTATTTCACAGCGTAATACACGCAATATGGCCCTATTCTCTATGGGAAAGTAATAAATTTTGTACGCACAGAATTACATTGCATATGTGCGGCATTTATACGCAACGTCACTAACACTAACGTAACGGGAAGAAATTTAAAAAAGTCACTGTGCATGACAGTGTGCGTGAGATGCGCTGTCATGCGCAATGCAAACTCACTATCGTATATAGCGATATGTCTGCTCTCATAGCGGTAAAACACTGCGTTACATATGCACACAAGTGTGAACCGGTTCTAAGACTCTTTAGCTGAAACGTGCAGGTATCTTTATGTAGCGCTACCATCTGTTTTTATTACTTCCAATAAAGTTAGTTATTTTGAATTGCACTGGAACCTTTCGTACTCAATTTTTTTTTTTTTGCTGCCAGTGGAGCTATGTGAGGTATTTATTTTTATGGGAGTTCTAGTTTCCATTGGTACCATTTTGAGGTCTCTGTAACTTTATGATCCATTTTTAATTTTTTTATTTTTCGCTTATTTATGGTGTGGTATAAATAACATGGTGCCTAAGGCTGAAGGGAAGGAACTTGTTGTTTGTATAGCGCCAACAGCGCTTTCAGGTAATTTATTACCCCCCAGCAAGCTGGGTACTCATTTTACCGACCTCGGAAGCATGGAAGACTGACTCAACCTTGAGCTGGATATCTGAACCATGCGGGTATTCAACCTGCAACCTTCAGGTCGTGAGTGAGAGCTTAGGACTGCATTTTGCTGCTTTAACACTCTGCACCACACAAGGCTGAAAAGACACAGGTCCATCCAGTTCACCCTGTTACCCCTTTCCACCTTCCTCCCTTAATTTCGATTCAGAGGAAGGAAACCCAATGAGGTACATTACAATTTCCTCATTTTAGGAAAAACCTTTCCTTTACAACTCCAATCTAGCAGTCGGAATAATCCCTGGCTCACCGACCCTTCTGAGTAATCTGTGATATAACATGTAACGTTGTATTCAAGCACCTCTTGTACTCTTTTAGTGAGTCCTCAGGTAGAGCGTTCTATAGTCACACATTTCTTAGAGTAAAAACCCCCTTCTATGTTATGTTGAAAACTTCTTACATCTAGATGTAAAGCGCCCCCTTGTTAGTCATAGTGCTTAATTGTCTTTTTTAAATATTTTGTTAGACTCTGTGAAGGGAAGGGTCTGATAGACTGGCATGCCTGGAGGCCTTGATCGAACCCACAGCTGTCATGGAGGCCCTTTGGCACACTCTTCCACCTACCCATCCAACCAGTCACCCGCTTACAAGCCACAATCGGTATTGATTGCCGTATGTAAGGGGTTAAAACGCCAGGCATGGAGGCTTCTCAACTCCCTGTCTTTAGAACATGGTCCCAGCTGTAGTTTGATAGCTAGGACCTGTTCCTTTCTGGCATGAAATTCCCATGCCAGTTTTAGGTTGGCTGTCATAAAAATCCAGTGGCCTAGCCTATATCCCCTTAGTGACCACCATACAAAACGTATATGTCTGGGCACTAAGGGGTTAAACGTTCGTACATTAATTTGTATGGATCATTTGATCAATATTAGCGGAGGGGGGAGCGTAATAAGCTGAATTGGTTGGATGTTTATGGATCATTTGATCAATATTAGCGGAGGGGGGAGTGTAATAGGCTGAATTGGTTGGATGTTTATGGATCATTTGATCAATATTAGCGGAGGGGGGGGGGGCGTAATAGGCTGAATTGGTTGGATGTGTCTTTTCAGCCTTAATATTATGTTACTATATTTATACCACACAATAAGTATTAAAAAAAAAAAAGTGCTGCGTGGTACGGAGTGAAATGGGGCATGTAGTCCATTGACTACATATCACGTGTCCGTGCATCGCACACGTAATACACCGTAAAAACAGTCGTAGGCATGAGGTCTTATTCTCAGGTGACAAAGAAAACCTAAAGGATGTAGCTGCTGTTAGTGACACATTATTTTCTTCCAGATGAACTACGAAAATGCAGCTGGCCTGGGATTCCGCGGGACGTTAGGCCAATCACATGGAGACTTCTATCGGTAATTCTAGTTCTTGCCCCCTCTTTCCCTGTTAATGGTATTTTTAGATTTCCTAGTTTCTTATATATTCATTGAGTTCCTTTCCACTGTGACTGTTCACATAAAGTACATGAAGGGTAAAGGGAATATTAATAGGGTGTTGATTATAACACTCTGTAGAAATAATAGAATCATGCTAATAGTTCTTTGATGTAAAGCCTCAGGACGATGTAAGAATGCAATCACTGACCTATTAGCTGATGGAAACATGTACGATATTCCCTGCAGTGCCTAGAAGTAGCCTTCCGTCTCCGTTGAAATGAGTACTTTATGTTGAGCAGCCACTTCAGTTGAGTATTTGTACAAAATGGTCCAGGTTTTCTTTGTGGGATTGTTAGGGTCTTGTTGGGATGGATATCGATGGCAGAATCGATAAATATATTCTGGAATCCCAAATGCTGTGCTGACTAATCTTAAATATATATTTCCATCAGAGCTCTATTTTCTGTTACAGCGCTTCAAATACCTGGCCTTTCCTTCAGAGTCATAGAATTAATGGCTTCGTCTCATAAGAACATTATAGTATATTACTAGGATATGCCATGACTTCACCAGGCGCTATGCATTACCTGCAGCTTGGCCCCATTCACCTGAATGGGGCTGTAATACGGCTCTGTGTACAGTGCCTGAGCGAAGGCAGCTTTCTATTGATTGCAAAGATGTAAATGGCAACCTCTACAGACGCGTAAGTACGTCATATCCTAATAATATGCCATGTTTTGCTATCATGGAAAACGATCAGGGTTTATTCACACCAGGTGGATTTTCTGCAGGGAATTCTGCTCTACTTGGTGCCGATTTGCTTCTGATTGGGTGGAAAATCTCCATCTTCTCCCCACTGCCCTAAAGAGTCTTACCTGCTCCACCGCTGGTTTCCTAGCCTCCAGTGATGTCTTGACCCATGTGACTGTTACAGCCGCTTATTGGCAGCTGTGGTCATGTGTCTATATGAGCATTCATCCCTGGTGGCCGGCACGCAGAGACTGGTAGAGGAGCCGGCCTCTACCGAATTGGAGACGGAGAATATAATATACTTCTATTTATTCCGTCTTACAAAATGTTCCTTCCTGCTTTTGTGGTTGTCTGGATAATTCTTAACAATTTGGGTTTCCTATGAATTTTGTCTTCCTCCATTAAACTTCACTGGAAATCTGTGTACAGTGCGCGCCCCTGATGACTGCAGAAGATGGCGAGAGTTTTAGTATTTCATTTTTTCCATCATACCAGAAGATTGAAGCACAATAAAGATGCAATAAGAAGTTTACAAGCATCGGGTGAAGGAAGTCCTATCTGTTTTGTGCATTTACACGCTGGCCTGGAAGTAGTTGGCACAAACTGGTTTATATCCTATGCTTAGGGTGTCGTCATGGCAACACTGTAGTGATGGCTGCTGACATCATTAGCAGCCAATCCTGACTGTCTCCCAGGGGTCTAATGGAAGCGGTCCTGCCCAAGCGATCGTTGTGATTGGTCGGTCAGTGTAGTGTTCGTTTAGCATCTGTTCTGTCGGGGCATAAAAAACAGGTGCTGTTGTCTTTCCTTGTGGAGTTGATACATCAGCGTGCACTGTGCCTCAGTACATTTTTGATTGTACATCCAAACTACGTCCTGCTGGTAGGAGGTTAACTGCGGAGGAGGCGAATGCAATTATTTATCGAGACAAACTCTGCTAGTGAGGATGACACCGCTTTCCTTGCTTTTAACCCCTGAGATGGGGCCCAGGGACTGCCACTGCAGAGGCCCCTGATTCATCTGATCCTACATAGGTTACCCCTGAAAATGTCAGACCCCTGACTTTATTGGGAACTTAGAGATACAATTTACTACAGCGGGGCTCAGAGGGTGGACTTTCAGTTTTTTGGTTTTTTTACTTGTTTTTTTGCTGGATGAGTTTATTGCCCACGTTGTTAAACTAATTTTATATGTCCAAAATTTTATCCAAGAAAACCCCAACTCTAGTTTTGCTAAAACCCACAAATATACCCCTGTGGATGCATCAGACATGACATTTTGGAGTCTTGTATTCTGTTTGGGGCTAGTAAAAGAAGTCACACATTAGGGCCCACTGGAGCACGGATGTTTTATACTACACCCCAATATTTCGCATGGTTAGGTCAAGGACACATTTAGGCTGCCTGTCCACGAGCGTTGCAGAACCCTGCGGCGGATCTCCGCGGCCCAGGAGCAGGAGCCTGCAGACGGATCTCCGCGGTCAGCCTATCTGACAGATAGGCTGACCGCAGCAATTCGCAGCATGCTGCGATTTGCTGTCTGCGAGCGGAGAATTGCTATGATTTTCTGCTCGTGGACAGGGGGCAGCGCTTTCCATAGCAACGCTATGGAAAGCGTGCATTGCGGTCCCCGCAGCCGGATTATCGCCGCGGGGAATGCAATCCAAAAACACCCGTGGACAGGCAGCCTTAGAAGTAATCCTAAAATTCCTGCAATATATAATGACAATACACAGCGCCCACCCAGCGATGACCCCAATTATGAATTCTTGTATAAAATCAGGCCGGTAATGGAGCATTTAATGCTAAGTTTACCCAAGGGTAACCCCGGAGAAGAACATTTCTGTAAATGAGTCCTCGGTAGATTTCAGAGGGAAGCTTTGATTCTGCCAGTATCTGCTCGGTAAGACAATACATGGCATGAAAATGTAGAAGCTGTGAGCTGTGTGAGAGCACATCAGGGGACACCCAGAAGTTCCGGATTTATGAAGGAAGAACACCAGAATTAAGCTCTCAGAATGCCCCCTTGCTTGAAATTACAGGAAAAATTGTACTGGATGACATTACATCAGTGTTTCCCTATTCCAGAACCTTGGTGCAAGGAAAACTGTGGCATGTGGCACTGTTAGAAAAAAAAAATCAGAAAAACCCTGAGTCGCTGCTTGCGCAAATTCTCAGGAGGGGCGGGAGATGGGCAATATGCAGCGACAACGTATTGTGTGTAAAGTGTGACAAGAGGGATGTCCTTACATTGAGCGCAATGCACTGCCATAGCAGTACCCCCTGCCCAGTACGAAGTACCAGTACAGAGACCCCCAAGCAGACTGTGTCCCGGACTACAATAGGTACCTGGGAGGGGTTGACCTGTCAGATCAAGTACTCCAATGTGTACAATACACTGCAAAAAACAAGGGTATAGTATAAAGAACTAGCTGCGCATGTCATACAGGTAGCGCTGCATAATGCCTACATGCCATATCATGTGTCTGCCAGAAGAGAATATTTCTTGAATTCCAGGAAGATGTCATCAAATGCCTAATATTTGGGGATGAGGACAGGCAGCGAGGCCACACGTACCATTTTCCGAGTCACCAGCTTACAAGCCACGATTCCTATTGATCGCAGGATGCAAGAGGTTCAAACACCAGGTTTCTCAACTCCTGTCTTTACAACATGGTCCCAGTTGTGATCTGACAGTGTCCATTATACCACACAATAAACAGCGCAAGTGACGGGATTGTTCTTTAAAACTGATATTTATGTGCTGTAGGCCAAAATGGCTAAACCCTTAATGACATGGCCTAAGTTATTCACTTTCTTTATGTGACGTGAGGGACTTGTCTAGCACTCAGCATCCATCCTGTGTATGTGTTAAAAGTTTTCTGACGGTAGTGTGATTGAGTTTTTTCCCTTTACTGTCCATAGGGTTATCTTCCTGCTATTAACGAAAGGCGCCAAATGATACTTCAGAGAAAACGTGCAGAGTATTTTGGTTTTATTGAACAATATTATGATTCCCGAAATGAAGAGCATCATCAGGATACGTATCGACAGGTATGGAGTTTTTAAAAGTACCCCCTTTTCATTATATTAAAGTCCAACTGTTGCCTTTTCACATAGAAGCACAACTGTGCAAAACACTAAGGTTTAACCCCTTGAGTGGCGGGTTTCCTACCCCCCTGTCGTGCCCATCAGGGCAGGTTTTTTTAAATGGGCCAATCATTTAATTTCAACTAATTTTGCAGTCGCGTTCCAAGAGCCATAACTTTTTCATTTTTCCATTGACACTGCCATATGAGAGCTTGTTTTTTGCTGGAGAAGTTGTACTTTTTGATGGCATAATTTCTGGGTATATATAATATAATGTATTGCATAACTTTTGGGAAAAAATTTGTAGGGATATTAGGGGGAAAAAAAGTGATACAAGTTTAAATCGCCCTCCTTTTGCCAGATCTATAATAAAAAAATCTAAATCATAAAAGAAAAATACATATTTGGTATCGCCGCATCCGTAAATATCTGATCTATCAAAATAGTGCATTATTTACCCCCACGGTGAACGTAGTCCAAAAAAAAAATAAAGAACGCCAGAAATGCACTTTTTCAGTCACCCTATCTCTCAGAAAAAATGCAATAAAAAGCGATCAAAAAGTCGTATGTATTCCAAAATGATACCAACGTTAACTACAGGACGTCCCGCAAAAAATGAGCCCTTGCTCAAGTACGTCGATGGAAAAATAAAGTTATTGCGCGTAGAAGATGCAGCAGAAAATAATTTAAAAAAATTAAATGTCTTTGAAAAAAAATTATATGGTACTTTAAATGGCACCATTGAAAAATATAACTCATTCTGCAAAAAACAAGCCCTCGTACAGCGACATCGATGGAAAAATAAAGGATTTAGGATTTTTTAAACGGGGGGGGGGGAGGAAAAAAAGAAATGGGGAAAGAAGAAAAAAAGGGACCGTTTCATTAAGGGGTTAAATAATGTACTAACTTCCTTCTCTGTGTCATTACAATGCAGGGATACCACATGTGTAATTTTATTTTTAATTTTCCACAAAGTAAAGGGAGACAAGTGTTTTTTAATTTTATTTATTTATTTTTTTTTATTTTTTTTTTACTTTTTTTTTTTTTAATTTTTGTCCCTTTTAGGGGACTTCCACAGAGACCCATCAGGACGCCCTGATCACATTCTGGAGGGGGTTCCATGGTGACAGCCCTTTACATGCTGCAGTCACATACACTGCAGCATGTAAAGGGTTAACACAGCAGAGATCAGAGGTTATCTCTGATCTCTGCTGTAAGAGCTGGTACCTAGCTGTCCTCTGACAGCCAAGCACCAGCTCTCCCTGCAACAGAGACCATCGGCTTGCTTCTGACAAGCCGATGGTCTCTATAGCAACCTGTAAACAAAGCAGGACATTAGAAGCAGGAGATTGCCGGTATATCGGCAATATCTTCCTGCTTCTCAATGTCCTGCTTTGTTCTCTGTGTGGGTCTGTGCAGGCAGAGCACACTGTCACAGCTTGTGGCATTGTGCTCTGCAGCTCCCATAGCGATACATAGCCCGGAAATCTTCCGGGCTATATCGCTATGAGCAGTGGAGCTCGTCCCGGAAAATTTCCAGGCGTGCCACTCAAGGGGTTAAAGGGCATTCTAATAATCTGAAGTTTATTCCCTGTCCACAGGATAGAGGATAACGTGGCAATCGGTTGGGGTCTGACCGCTAGAACTACCACCGATCAAAAGAGATCACCCTCGACGTGTCCCTGAATTTTGTGTATTTTTGTGCCTCATGAGTGCAACCGCGTAATTCTCTGCAGTGAGATTGTCCGGAGATTGCTGAGCACTTAAACTTTATCTTTGGTGGTCCCGTTGAAGAGAGTGGTGCTCATGAGTGGCCAAAACTTTCCATATTTTAGATCAATTCAGTCTTCATTTCTGTAATATCTGCACTTTTGCCTTGTAGATTCATATTGACATTCCAAGGACTAATCCTCTAATACCATTGTTTCAGCAACCATTAGTTCAAGAAGTGAGTTAACTACTTTTATTATATTTCTTCAATGTACACACAGTATTTTGGCTTCTGAAACACCCAGAACATATTGTCATGGATAAGTCACTTGCAGGAAAACCCCTTTAAGATGCCCACAAAAGACTGCAGTCAGCAAATGTTTAGCCAGCAGTTCTCTCCCGTAAACTGGTGCACTTGTATCACAACGCTTGTAAGGTTATGCATGTCTAACATGTTCTATTCACAACATGGCTTTGAAGGTTGCTGCATTCACCTTACCATAGGCTGAAATTGTTGACCATTTGCAAGATTTTGCTCAGAAATCCAGAAATTAATTATAAAAATCAACTCTGCAATATATAACGCAGAAAAATGTGTTTAGAAGTAAAATACCCATTTCCTAAACTCGCTTGCACGGCTTTGTAGCTGTTTTTTGAGATCTAGTGTATATAGATGGAATATATCTTTACAGATGGGGTCGTACTATAGATGGCAAATGACACAAGTCTTCCATATATAATCTGTATTTGAGCCTCTTTAACTTGAGGAAGACGTATTAAAAAAAAAAAAATAAGGGCGAGCTTGATTGTTTGAAGCAAGAACGATCTGTAGATTGCACTGTTGGTAGGATCAGCTCTAGGGTCCTGTATACTGACTTGGTAGAACATTACACATTATTCTCTGATTTCTTACTAATTGGTGTCTGTGTCATCACAATGAATATATACATTTTATGTTCTCCCGTCATAACAGATCTTTGAGAGAATCCTGTTTATCTGGGCCATCCGGCATCCTGCAAGTGGATATGTCCAGGGAATCAATGATCTCGTCACTCCATTCTTCGTAGTGTTTTTGACAGAGCATGTTGGTAAGGATGCACTAATTATATTTCACTATGTGTTGCCATGCTTGTATGTTTTGTGTTAAGGTAATAATTAGCCCCCTGGCAACATTCCTCAATGGTCATAAAATGGTAGAGTTGGAATGGTCCTTCTGGGCCATCGGGACCTTTAGGGTCATCGGGTCCAACCCCCTGCTCAATGCAGGATTACTAAATTATCCCAGACACATGTCTGTCCGGCCTCTGAACACTTCCATTGAAGAAGAACTCTCCACCTCCTGTGGTAACCTGTTCCACTCATTGATCACCCTCACTGTCTAATATCTAATCTGTGTCTCCCCCCTTTCAGTTTCATCCCATTGCTTCTAGTCTTTCCTTGTACAAATGAGAATAGGGCTGATTCCTCTGCACTGTGACAGCTCTTCAGATATTTGTAGACAGCTATTAAGTCTCCTCTCAGCTGCCTTTTTTGCAAGCTAAACATTCCCAGATCCTTTAACCGTTTCTCAAAGGACATGATTTGTAGACCACTCACTACCTTAATAACTTTTCTCTGAGCTTACTACAGTTTTGTCATTTTTTGAATTTGGATACCCAGAACTGGACACAGTATTCCAGATGACGTGTGAATAAGGAGGAGCAGAGGGGGATAATTACCTCATGTGATCTAGACTCTATGCTTCTCTTAATACATCCCAGAATGTATGGAGTTACTTTTTATATAGTTTTATTTATATATATATATATATATATATATATATATATATATATATATATATATATATATATATATATATATATATATATATATATATATATATTTTTTTTTTTTAAAGGTTTTTTTTTATATACAGACACACTGAAGGTGATGAAATTCAAGTTTATTTACATTTTTCATTCCGGTGCTGGACTGCCTTTGGCCTCAATGACTGCAGTAACTCGCTTAGACATGCCTTCCACCAGATTCCAATAGATGTGTAGTGGGATTTGCCTCTGTTCCTCGTAGAGCGTTTCAAATGTTGGTGTGGGAGCATGGTTGTGTCCGAAAGATGCTCGGTGGGATTGAGATTCGGTTTTTGGACTGGCCAATTAAGTTTGCAGATGTTCTGCTCCTCAGACCAAGCCTCAACACTGCGTGTTATATGACATGGTGCTCAGTCATGTTGGTAGAGGCACTGAGCGATGGCAAAGAATTGCCACAGGGTAGGTAATACCACATTGTCTGACATATCTCTCTACCCATTGACGTTGAGGGTAAACTTCACTATAACAAATAGCCTTAGTCCTTCCTCCACCATAACAGAACCTCCTCCAAACTTCACTGTTGGGACAATGCAGTCACGTAAAAATTGCTGTCTGCCTCATTGGGTAAGTTAAATTTAAAAAAACTAATTGTGTATGGGGTATTTAGGCCCCTCAAAGCCTCTTCAAAACTGAAATAGTTCGTACAAAAAATAGACTTTTGGAGAAGTTCTTGAAATTTGAAGAGTTGCTGCTCTTCCTAAGCCTTGTACGGTCTTAATAAATTACATCAACTTTTATTTTGGAATCCGTTTTTAAACCTCCGTTTTACAATATACTGCATTCTGACTATCTGTATTACAAGAAAAATTTTTAAAATCTAAGACATGCAATTTGCTCCAAATTTACTCTAAATTTCGGATTTTTTAAAATAAACTCTAAACAAATTGATCAAAATTGATCACTATCACAATCTCCAAATCATCTTGATTAGTAAAAGAATTCAAAAATTGCCACATAGTGATATATGTCAAAAATGAAAAATTCGGCAAAAAAAGGGGTTAGTGCAGCTTTTTGGGGGGGTGGAGGGTTTTCGGTCTGGTGTGTATTGTGCATCAACTAGTCGACAAGTGTCTTTTTTTTTTTTTTTTGTTTTTGTTCACGGTTTTAGAAGATGATGTTGAAAACTTTGATGTCGGTACGCTCTCACCAGAGACGCTGAAGAACATCGAAGCAGATAGTTTCTGGTCAATGAGTAAACTACTAGATGGCATTCAGGTAGGATACTTTTATATATTCAAAATAAAACCACATTGCACTTTTGCTGTGATGTTTTCACCCCTTTAATTTAGAAATCCTAACCTATAGCATCTCCTGCCTGCTGTTCCTATTGACCTTGTGTTTGTGTTTTTAAGGATAACTACACATTTGCTCAACCTGGAATTCAAAAAAATGTGAAGGCCCTTGAAGAACTTGTGAGCCGAATTGATGGTCTGTTCATAATATCGCTGAGTTATATCTGATACCATATTTGTCTTTATCCTTTTTAACTTGCATATAGAGTGACTACTCGCTCCCCAAGTGCTCTGGGCCGGGACTTGTTCACTTCATTCTTATTATTATAAAAGAGATTCAGTCTCAGCGGTGAGGGACAAAAAAAAAACATCTCAATGGAAACTTGCTAAATAGTGGACTAAAATCTGCTTGTCTAAATGAGCCCTTAGTAAGACATGCAGAAGTATCCACAGTACGTCTAGAATTATAGAAACGTGTGAATTAGAAATCAGTACTCTAACCAGTCTCGCTTATTTCCCCAATATAGACCTCTGTTCTCAGCTCTGGTAGCATTGATGGCTCTTAGATCTGGGGCGACCAAATTCTTAGTCCCAGTTTACTGTTGACCAGTCTCCAGTTGATTGTCGTGATTACCACCCCAGTGCATTCATAGCTATCTCCAGGCTGCTTGAACTGTCTTAATTTGTGGAACTTTTCACCTTCTCTATATGGACAGCGTAACATTTACTTTATGTGATTTCAGCAAGTTAATCGCACAGGTGTCAACCTAAGGCTGGGTTCCCACAGGGTAGAATCCCGCTGCAAAAAAACGTGAGATTTCCGCTGGGAATTTACTACTTCAAAACCCGTGGCACGTTTTTGGAGCTGATTGGCCACATGCTTTTCCGTTGTGGTTGGCGCTCCCATAGAGAGCAGCGTGGCTGCAATGCAAAAAAATAGACATGCTACATCTGGGGAAACTGCGCTGTAGTGCCGGCTTCTGCCGCGACAGATTGGCCATCCCGCGTGGACGAAATTTTTGACCAATCTCGTCCACATGGCTGTCTAACCCCGGGATTAGCGGCCGCAGGTGGGTTTGCCGCAGCGAAATCTTGCACGGAATTTCCGCGGCAAATCCGCCCTGTGTGAACCCAGCCTAATGGGTGACAAGAAATGGGATCATTTGCACATCTACTGTATTGGCAGCATCTTTGCTTGGCACTATAAGTGTCATCAGTGGCAGACTAGAGTCTGGAGACAGAGTGGGTGGTGCATCTGTAATTGGCATGCCGTTGGGGGCGGCCTTCTTTGGTTGGCATGGAGTTGGCGGCATCTGTTGCTGACACTCAGTTTAGTGTGAAATCTATGATCTTAGGATGTCGATGTATCATTAGCAGATCTATTGTTTGGGCAGCTTTATCACCTTGCTGTTTCTTTACCTTTACTACAGGCCAGGTACATAGTCATCTTCGGAAATATGAAGTGGAATATCTACAGTTTGCCTTCCGATGGATGAATAACCTGCTAATGAGGGAACTTCCTTTAAGATGTACTATACGATTGTGGGATACTTACCAGGTAATCCGACGTGTCTGGTTTTTCCGGATGTGAATTTCTTGCTGACCGCACTGTAAATTCCATTTGCTTGGTTGTTGTAAACTCCAGAGACCTTGATAACCGAAATATTAACAGGCCGACCGGCTATAGCACAGTAGATTGGCTAAAGCTGGCTTGCTGTGCTCTACGACAGGCATGTGGGGAATTACTTTTAACGTTCTGCAATAGATCGCTGTTTCTTATGTGTCTGTTATTTTATTAATTTAGTAAAGTTTCTTATTCTGTACAGGATAAGATGTCAGCATTTACCTTAAGGGCTCATTCACACAACCATGATTTTGTTGCGTATTACGTCCTTGGTGCACGGCCATGTGACACACGGGGAATGGAGTCAATGAAAGTGAATGGACTTTCAATGATCCGTTCACATAAGCGTCTAAACGCTACATATAGGCACACGTGAGAAGAAGATCGCAGCATGTTCTATTCCTCTGTGTACTGCGTAGCGTGAGCCCTATACGTTTGTATGGGAGTGTATGCAAACACTGTCCATCAACAATACGTTGCATACAGACAAGCGGTCATACACAATCCCAGTATAAAAACAGCGGGGAATTAAAAATAAATAAATCAAGACACGCTGCGCATGACCGCGGTGATTTTATGGGTTATTGCTGCCCATACACAGTCTCTGCCGGCTTACATAAACCAGTAAATTGCTGCAGGACAGCGGTTTACGGATACGATCGTGTGAATGAGCCCTTACACAAAGTGGAAATGTAGGAGCTGTGACCTGCAGTCGGAACAGCTTTTTTGTTTTGTGTTTGACATATAATGGTGTATTCCAGCAATTTTACTTCTGCCTCATTGTACCCAAATATCTGCAGTTATACCCTGTTACATCCTCCAGTAGTGACCGCTGCCGGTCTCCTATAGCAGGACTCCTGGCTCTGTGCAGTGTGACCATATATGTGCGGTTTTGCTGTTTTCACCTGCACAGGGCGAGTACTGCAGTCTTTAGCATGAACCACCAAGTGCTTGTGGGTATTGTTGTTTTCTGAGCATAGAACGGCGGTCACATGTCATCCTCAGCATGACTTCCAGCTCCAATACTGAGCAAGAATTGCGGATAGAAGAACTGGAAACCAGCAGATAGCGTGTCTGGGAGCGCCTTCTGCCGTGTCTAAGTGAGAAGAGTGCCGGGCTTCCCAGAGAAACGCTGATTCTGCCATAACCCAGTTATCTGTTTTGTTCAGCGAGAAGAAAAACCAGATTTCACATTAATATTGTTTCTGCACAGACGGCACCATGCAATCTTCCCTGCGAGTAATGTCCTGTTCATGTTTTGTTTTCTCCAGGCAGAACCAGAAGGCTTTTCCCATTTCCACCTTTATGTTTGTGCGGCATTTCTAATTAAATGGCGCAAAGAAATTCTGGATGAAGTAGACTTTCAGGTATGTACTGGACGTGTAGCTCAAAGGGGAAGGCTTGAAATCAGTAAACTGCATACATCACATGTCTTTCTTGGGTTATTTAACCCCTTAGGACACAGTTGTTTTTTCATCTCCCAAATTTCCAAAAAATCTAAATTTTTTTTTTTAATTTCTCTGTCTATGTAGCTGTCTGAGGCTTCTTTTTCAATGCCTAGTTGTATTTTTCAATTGTTCTATATAATATACCATATTATAATGTACTGAGAAAGTTAAAAAAAAAAACTTTAAGTGTCCTAAATAGAGCAAAATAATGCAAAACGCAATTGCAACATTTTTTTTTTGCTGCTATGGGGGTGTTTCTTGTTTTTATGGCATACACACTGGCCAAAAAAATGACATCACTTGATTCTGGTGATCAGTACAATTTTATGTGTATACCAAATTTATGTAGGTTTTCTATTTTTGTCCTAGTTAAAAAAAAAAAAAAAAAAAAAAATCTTTAAATATATACTATGTATTTTCTGTTGCCATCTTCTAATAACTTTTTTTTTTTCCTCTTGATGCAGCTGTGAGGTCTTGTTTTTATGACCTATGGTTTCCTTTATTAGTATTTTAGACAACCTATGAGT
Organism: Eleutherodactylus coqui; assembly: GCF_035609145.1. Classification (NCBI taxonomy): domain Eukaryota; kingdom Metazoa; phylum Chordata; class Amphibia; order Anura; family Eleutherodactylidae; genus Eleutherodactylus; species Eleutherodactylus coqui. The sequence goes on along the minus strand of NC_089840.1, from coordinate 145,211,058 downwards.
TTTGATCACTCTTTAAGGGGGGAGCGAGAGTATACTTTAACCAGGAATAATAGTGCAACTTTTTTCCTTCCGGCATGTAAGGCAGAACCCATGATTGAAAACAGACAGATGTGAGCACACAGCTCAACTCCTTGCGCCTGGACTGCATTCAGCGGTGTCTGTCTCCGCTGAGCTGAGAGCAGAACTGGCCATGTAGAGCTGCGCCTTCACTACAGCGGACAGTCACAGGTTGTAGATCAGCGCCCTTGTGTATAGTGATATCTGGGCCTCTGTGGCCGACATTCATATCCTAATTAAAAATATTGCTTAAAAAAACTAATTTGTTTCTACAATGTAATTACTGATCCGTTATATTCTTTTATGTCAAACAAATGAAAGGACAGTTAGCAGCTGACCAATGAGGCCTGCCTTAGAGCTTGTCCACAGGACGTATGCGTACGATGCCGCGGGTCTCCCGAAGCGTCGTACACATTACAGCCCATACGCTCTGGCTGCATATGCCCACGAATGACTCTGTCACGGACATGCACGGTGTGTGTTTCCGTTTTTTTTTTGTTTTTTTTTCATCATTCCTCGTTCTGTTCAGAGCAGGGATGTGTTTGGAACTGCTGCCTGTATGCAATCCATGTGCATGGACATCGTTTCATTAAACGTCTGCGTATGATGGCATAGAAATGGAGCATGCTGCATACGCAGGTGTGGATGGAAGAATGAAAGTAGATTGACTTTCATTGCCTCCATTCCCCACGTGTTACGCACGGGAAATACATGTGACAATACGCCTGTGTGAATGAGCCCTCAGTTTGTGAAACTATGTTCTCCTAGACCAATTCATACATTATTTCTTGCAGTCTTTTAACACCTATGTTATTGAGTTCTTAGTCTGCAGATATGATTTAGAGATTCACAACTAGAGCACTAGATTTTTCATCTTTATCACCAAATTTAACTTTCAGTTTTACTTTCACTTAAAGGGAACCTGTCACCAGGTAGAAGCACCATAGACTTAAGTAATTTGCACTAGGAAAGACTGGAAGCAATGGGATGAAACTGAAAGGGAGGAGACACACATTAGATATTAGACAGTGAGGGTGATCAATGAGTGGAACAGGTTGCCTTGGGAGGTGGCGAGTTCTCCTTCAATGGAATTTTTCACACACAGGCTGGACAGACATCTGTCTGGGATGATTTAGTGATCCTGAATTAAACAGGGGGTTGGACGCGAAGACTCTACCATTCTATGGTGCTTATATGGTAGGCTCCCTGGAATCTAGGGAGGTATTTCTTATACTTACCTGGCTTCCCTAATCCATTGCTGTCACTCCCGAAAGGCAGCATGGACTGTGCAGCCAGGGGTCCCGCAGCCCGGTCCGTGCTTACTTTTGGTGATGTCAACATATATTTGCTTATTATGAATCTACAACTTGACTCCTTTGATTTCTCATCAGTATTTGCATAGAAGGACAATGCAGTCTGAAATGACTGATAAGAGCATAATAGATTGCACTACCTTCAGTAATGTCAAGGTATGTGAACTTTTATGTCAATGCTTGTAGGTATTTCTAGTTGCCCTTAGAAAAAGTAGGCTATGATATTCAATGACACATACTCCTGTTTTTAAAAAGAAAAAAAAAAAAAAACAGTCCTGGCCCCAGAAGTTGTCGTTTTGCTGCAAAACTTGTCCTGCAGTTACATCTCAGGCAGATATACAAATGATGAGAGTTGTGGTGAATAGATGAACTGTCTTGTCACCTGAGACCCTAAAAGTGGTATGAAAAGCTCTCAGAGGCTCCTTGTGTGTAGTGGCCTCTTCTTCCGCTTCTGTAGAGTTTGTTGACCACTAGACGCCTCTACGACGCAGAGAAGAGATGTCACCCCGCTACCAGAGTCTGAGAGGGGGCGCATTACTGGGATGTGAGAAGCTGGATGGTCGTATCGATGAATTGTCCCCCACCGGCCGTTCTGACCAGACTGTTAGGAGCTGTTAGTAGATACGTGAGGGCACACAAGGTGAACGGGCTCAGGATGCCCCTGACAGACCACCAGTAGAGAGGAGCATCTGATCGTCCAGCAAGCACCAGCAGCTCCAACTGTTTCGTTGTCCACCATCCAGAGACGGGTGGCGCCATCGTTGCACCCCTGTGTCTGTCGGAACAATTTCCAGGCACTTGGCTGAAGAACATTTGGTCTCACGGCCCCCATTAAGTTTACACAGCCTCTGACACCCACCGCCCCCTCTGTTTGCAGTGGTGGTGTGAATGAGTGGAACTGGGTTGTCTTCAGCGATGAACCCAGGTTTAGTTTAGGCACGAAAGACAACTGTATTTCTGTCTGGAGAACTATGGGTGAGCGCTTCAATCCTGTCTTTGTTGTGGAATGGCACACTGCCAATGAGATGGTCTTGGGGGTCTATCACATACAACAGTCGGTCCCCCGACTAGTGGTACGAGGGACCATGACAGCTCAGCGATATGTTCAGGGCATCTTGCAGCCACATGTGTTCCTGTCAAGGTGGCTTCCAGGAGGAAGCAGGATAATGCTCAGCTGCACACACAAGAGGGGTCACAGGGATGTCCTCACAACATTGTCACACTTCCGTGCCTGCTTGGTCGCCAGATTTATTGCCAACAGAACATGTATGGGACCATCAGGAATGCCAACTTTGACAGCCTGTGAGTTTGCATGATCTAGAGGCTCAGTTACAGCAAATGTGGAGCGATGTGCTGCAGGAAACCATCTGGAATCTGTAGGTCTCTATGTCCACTCGTATCACATCTTGTCTCCAAGCTAGAGGCGGACCAACAAAGTACTAGAGCTTTCATGCCTGCCCGTATCACAGCTTGTGTCCAAGCTAGAGGCTATGCAACAGAGTAATAAAGCCTCCATGCCCGTCCGTATCACATTTTGTATCCAAGCTAGAAGCGGTACAACAGGGTACTAGAGCCTCCATGCCCCCCGTATCACATCTTGTACCGCCTCTAGCTTGGATACAAGATGTGATACGGGGGGTATAGAGGCTCTTGTACCCCGTTGTATTTCCTCTGGCTTGGATACAACAGGGTACTAGAGCCTCCCTACAGCCTCCCTACAAGGGGTTAGTTCTCCACAATAAATGATCCTTTTGTTCTGATACTGTAATCACCGATATCAACGTTACAATCACACAGAGAAAGTTTCATTCAATTCCGACAACTTCTAGGGGAGGGATTGTGTTTTTTGGGTTTTTTTTTTTTAAATCTACATAATGCTCTGCTCCAGGTATGTTGGATAAACACACAACCTTCCTGTATTGTCTGTGTAGGCAATGCAACACTCAGCATTTGGTTTTGAGCTGGCTCTACACTTCTCATTTTCTCTGCCCCCAGCTCATATTAATACAGGTTTTCAATGGGGGAGGGAGTAAGCGGAGAACAAAACTTCTCAGGTTGAAATCCAGCATGCCAATCCTTCTTTCCTTTTAAACATTTGGTGGGATTCCACATATGTATTAGATGGTTGACTAGTCCGGCTTAAACAGTAGGTTTGGCTGAGCATTAATATGTTGTGTATGGATAGCCTTGTGGAAGAGGTCTGTTGACTATAGAGTTTCAAGGACCTGAGGAAGTACAGCTCCTGCTCCAAGAGCCCGGGACAGCCTATCTGTGTAGTGGTATCCTGCCTTATGTAGAGATATTAGCAATTCCCTCTCCTCTAATGATGATCCAGTCTGTAGCCAAGCTGACAAGCGAGCTGAAGAAATCCTTAGCTTCGTGTGACTGCTCTATTTGCCACTGTGAGCACTGGAATGTTTCTAGATTGTTATAATGAAAAAAAACATCCAAAAATTGTGATGAATCTGTGTCCCTTTCAGATGATACATTCCCTTTAAGTATAATCTAAAGCTGGCCATACACTGACTAGAAACTGCAAGGAACTGAGAAGAAACCAAGTCAAGAAATGACCTTTTCCCTACCTCCCTAATTGATTTTAACCTTCAAATCCGCAGTGCATCTGCAATTGTATTTTACTTCTATTGAGCCCATCCGCACGGAATCCGCACTGAAATGGCGCAGACTGCGATTTGTTTTCCGTAACAAGCAGTCCGCAAATCAAATCTGCATGCTTAAATTCAGTTGCAAATGCCAATACTTCCCTATGGGCACTTTGAATTGTGGATCTTCCGCATGGATTCAGTAGCCCGTGGAGAATTGGACCTGAGGCTGCAGAACTGGACATATCATCTAAAGGATCTTTGTGGAGGATCAATCTTTGTGGATGAAATCTTTAAGTGTATGACCAGCTTAAAGGGTTTTCCTATCTTAAAACATTTATGGCATATGTACACAAGCCATAACTATATGGGGATTAGGATTCCCAATTATCAGAGAATGGGCCCCTACTCCACCTGGTACATAGCTGCTGGTGCCTGCAGAATAACTTCCAGGAGGGTGTCACACAGCTGAGTAAGGTGTTCCTGTAACTCGCAGAGACTTGAAAGAGTCATGATGTTGGTGCTTAAGAGGTACGGCTCTCACCCATCAGGCACTCTTGCCAAATGCTGTTGTAAATATTTAATTTGGGACAATCCCTTTTATGAAATATATTTCAGTGGTTCTTTATAGCTAATGTGCTTTTCTTCCCTTTTTTAAATTTTTTTTAGACTGTAGTTATTGTATTCAGCGCAGTTTTGTAATTTTGCACCCATTTTTATGATCATTATAATGAGATATAATATATATAATTTTATATTTTCTAGTTCAGGCGTAGTCAACTAGTCTTAGGAAAGGTCCGCTGAGGGCTTGTTCATGTCTGTGTCGGAGGTTACGTTTGGTGCTTCCATCACTGATTTCTCTTAAAATAGGGGACAGACTAGTACTGAATGCAGAGCTATTTCATCCTGTAAGATGCTTGATGGAAACCGAACGGACCTCATTATGGTCAGTGGGATCCATTTTGGCGCAGTTCAGTTCTCTCATAGGACTAATCTGTTTGGCCAGTGGGTTCCATTATTCTGCTCTCCTAATAGAGCAGGAAGTTGGAGCCCGGAATGCTAATGTGAAAAAAAGAACTGTTTGCTGCCAGGTTGTGGTGTGAACGGAGTGCCAACAGTAAAGGTGCTGTTTAACAAAGTTTACAAAACATTTTAAAGTATGTACATCAATACATATTTGTTAGTGGGAAAACCAGGCCCCAAAACTTATTCAGGCCTCAAACTAGACCCCTTACATAAAATGAGATCCCAGATTGGTCCCCCTACCTAAATTTAGGCTGCAGACAAGGCAGATGGGTATATAGGCTGGCTCCCCAAAAAGTATACACTCTTCAATAGTGCTTATCTATATACTTTTTTAAATTCTGAATTACAGCGGCAGTATAAAGTATTATCGTGTCTCTGTAAAGGTGTCTGGTCGCACCATTGCCATTTTATGTGACTCTTCCGATGGTCACATAGTGGCTTTAGCGGAGGCACGCTTTCGACCATTTTGGATTGCTATTGGAAATTTCAGACTGCGAGTGAAGCTTTAAACCCGTGGCACTGTGTGTGATGTGCAGAAGATCTGAGAGGCGCTGCACAGTAACAAGTCCAGCTACCTCAGGCTTACACTATGGCCACAGACGTTAGCAAATTAAACGTACAACATATTCTTAAGACAGCACATTGGAAAGATCACATCCCAAGATTGTTACCCGTCATGAATAAAATGTTCCTAAATGGTAAACTAATAAACACAATTATGATGATTTACTGTACTGTTTAGACTCCAGAGAATCTACACCTTCACGTGTACAAAGCAGTCAGTTTAATGAAGCTCAGGGTATGGTGTGGACCACGGGTCTTTTTTGAAGGCAGTCACTGGCCCGGTGTATCTCAACATCCATTTTACCAGCTATTCGTGCACTTTATGCGGAAGAACAGTTTTACTTCCAGCAAGATGGCATCACACTACCACCGAGCTGTGGGAGCCTATCTAGATGACATTCTGCCAGGATATTGGATAGGGCAAAAAGGAACCTGAATTCCCTTCTCATTTCTGCTGACTTAACACCATTTGGCTTGTGGGGAACCCTAAAAGATGTGGTATACTGAAGAAACCAAGCTACACTGGCTGCACTATGGGAAGAAATTGAAATGTGCAATATTTCATGAAATCAGGATGTTAAGTGTTGCAGTTGCAAACTATTGATGGCCTATCCTTAGAATAGACTATCAATAGTATATAGATGGGGGTCTGCTGCCCGGGACCCATTGTGATAAACTGTTCTCTGGGCTTGTGTGCTTGTGCATTGAGTTGATTTCTGACGGAAGCAGACATCTCCCGTTCTCATTGAAGTGGCCAGGCTTAGTATTGCAGACCAAGTTCTAGTTAGAATGTAGTGGCTAGGCTTGGCATTACACACATTCAGAGGGAATGGAGCTGTCTGCTTCCTGCAGAAATCAGTTCAGTGTATAAGCGCACTGGCCTGGCCAACAGATGATCAGCAGGGGTCCCCGACAGCAGACCACTACCAAACTACTATTGATGGTCTATCCTAAGGATAGGGCAATTTTTTACAATTGAACAACCCCTTTTAATGGTAACCACTTTGAACACCTAATATAATTGGAGAAGTAAAACATGACCTACAAATATCCTTTTGATGTCTAGATAAATGCAGTAATAACTCTTCTATGCAGGTATTTGAGATATCGTAGTGGTGTATACATTTTTGGGCTACCCTGTATATATTACACCCACATTTATTGCTTCTGGGTCCTCATCTTGTTCAGGTGTTACACACAATTTCCTGCTGCTAGCCATAGTCAGCACCCTGTGCCCTGGGCTTCTACCAATAATTCTACTTCTGACAGCTGACCTGCCGTCACAGATACATTGGAGGGGATACCACCCTCTTCCATTACATCTATGATGGCAGATTGGCAGGGTTTGGTCAATTGGCTTTCCTGGAGCAAGATCGTTCTTGGGCTACCAGTTGCTCACCGCTGTTATAGTCACCCGTCTTGAATCACATATAGTAGAGTCTGTTCGGACTGAAAACCCTATCCTATTATATATAATATTTATTCATTGCATATGAGCTTTCCATTAGTATCCTTTCCTGTATTTTTTTTTTTTAATTTCAGGGATTACTTATGCTGCTCCAGAACTTGCCTACAATTCACTGGGGCAATGAGGAAATCGGCCTCCTCTTGGCAGAAGCATACAGACTGAAATACATGTTTGCAGACGCTCCAAACCACTATCGTCGATGAAACCCGTTCTGGTCCATGGCTTAACACTCCAGAAATCCTGCTAGCAGGAAGAGGCGTGTACATTTTGCACCAGTGCCTCCTGCATAACTATTCACTCACTCATTTGGACTTTTTTTAAGCATTTGTGTGTGAGTGCGTACAATGTGTTTATTTAAAGACTTACGACTGAACCTGTGATCAGCCCTGTACAGATTATTTGTATATTAGCAGACTTTCATATGTATATGGATAGAAATGTATATAATTTAAATTTATTTGTAAAATGTGATTGTCTTTATCTCATTCAAGCATACATGCTTTGTCTTTGTTGAAACTTGTGGCTACTGTGTAAAATGTGCAAAAGTTTAAAGACCTTTACGAAATATTAGTTGAAAGACACTCCCACAGAAAGCAAAAGTTACCAAACCCAAGAGCAGGGACGACTCCATTTCTCTGTCGCATCCTGTAGGTATCGCTGCTTTAGTCCCTAGAATGTGCATAAGAATTGTATGAGCATCACTCAGGGACAGCCAGTAAGAAATAGATAAATGTGAACATTTCAGTATTCTTAACTGGAACACATATCACTGCGCATGGTACTGGCCAGGGAGCCTGACCTTTAATTTCAGGAAAATGACAGATTTTTTTTTTATATGAATCAGATTAGGGCCTGGTTTTTATGTACTATTAGAGGCTCAAACTTATACTGTGATTTCCGTGAGGTTACTCAGTTGTAGATTTGCTATACAAGGTGGACTAACAAGTGCCGGTTTTGCCGTGGCCTACTCCATTTGTGCTCGTTTGTACATGTGCTCATAAGGAATCATCCTTGTTTGAAAGTCACTGGAAGGAAAAGTGAAGAATTATCAGAGTTAACTTAAACTGTGGAGAATTCTAGCTCAGTAAAGTGCAATTATGGAATAGCATCAGATTGTTTTCTTATGAGACTGGAATGCATGCCTTTGTTCATTGACCATTCAACTGTGACAATGAATAAAGTACACACATCCCTACAATTTGAATACATTTCTCTGCATTGTGGCACCTTTTATTTGCTCTATAATGTTAATACATGAGAAGGATGCTTAAAATAAGTGAAAACTCGAAAAACCTGCACCACTTTTAATTCAGTATAAAAGTTATTTCCACCCTACGCTTACACAAAAACAGTGTGTTTGGGCAATTCTAATAAAAGATTGCTTGTTTCTACAATTTTGCCCTGATTAATTTTTTTTTGTCTAAGCATGGTAAATGGTGGTGCAAATACAAAGTAGAACAGCTGTTGGTCAGTCCTTTTAGAGAATTTTCTGGCAATAATACCACTACTTTTACGCTATCAATTTCTGATTGTGGAGACTCCAGCAATGCCTAGGATGAAGGTGCCATGAAGGACAAGGGGGCTTCTCCACACACAGCACTTGGGAGTTTCACATCTGCACTTGGGGTTCCGCTATTCTACTCGGTTGAGGGAGGAGGTAAGGGGAATCCCCATGGCTGAATTGCTTAGTTTCTGAATGGAACCGAACCAGTCGCTATAATGGGGTTTGTCCGATTTCCGCCCAGCTGCCTCACTTTTGGAGGAAGATAAAGCATTGCATGCAGTGCTTTTCTTCTTCCGGTATTTTGAGCCAGATCTGTGATAGAACCTTCTGCTTCAGGTTCCAATGCAGATGTGAAACCAGCCTCACTGACGTAGTAGAGGCGTGCTGCAGTTTCCCACGGTCAGTTCTCTTAAATTCTTTATTTTGTCATTTTCCATTTTCATTAGTGTCCTACAAAGAAAAGCATTTTCTTTAAACATTTTAGAACCTCTAAACTAAACATGACCTTGTCATGCTACACATTTCTGTCCTAGATGTTCTAACTCGTCGGATAATATGTTGTATTTCTTCTACCTTTGCTTCACTTCTGGTAAAATCCTTGAGCACACTTTATTCGACTCGTGTTACTTTATATGTGGTCTAATAACAAGAATAAACATTTTCCTACAGTGTGCGCCAAAACCATCAATACTCTCTACTTCACTATGTGTAGGGTATCCTAAAACCAAAGAACTGCTTAAAAGACTGGACACAATTAAAAGACAATCTAACATTTAATGAGAGGGGGGGAGGGGATAGAAAGGAAGGGGAGGGAAAAGGGGGGGAGGGGTATATGGTAGCTTGCGTACGTAGTAATTGCCGATACTCCTCCGAGCTCTGGAACATTATTCAGTGGGACCAAGTCTTCCTAAAGTTCTCCTGCCGCCCTTTGAGGGATGCCGTAAGGTCCTCCATCTCCATAATCCAGTTTACTGTTTTGAGCCACAAGCCCAGTGTGGGTGGAGCAGTCTGCCTCCAAAGTCTGGGGATACAAGATCTCGCTGCACCCACCAAGTAGCACACCATTGAGTTTTTGTACATCACTAGTGGTATATCGCTGTGATGCAGGAGAAAGAAAGCAGGGGACCTTGGAAGCAACTGATCCGTAAACCTTGATGTAATCCGCCAAACCTCCGACCAAAAGTTCGCCAAGACTGGACATTCCCAAAACACATGCAACAGTGTACCCTGTTCCGCACCACATCTCCAACATAGATGCGAGACCGATGGGAATATTGTGTTTAGGAAGTAGGGCACCCTATACCAGCATGAAAGAATCTTAAATCCTGATTCTTGTATCTTGCTAGAGATTGATGAAGAGTGTGTGATTTGTGAATATTTCCCTTTCCTCAGGGGAGAACATAATCCCGAGTTCCACCTCCCACTTCTGCATGTACCCTGGCGGTGATGCCTCCGATTGTGTGTGAGTATGTTGTATATTCTGGATAGCGTGTGTCTGGAGGGTCCATCTTCATTACAGATGGATTCATATTGTGTTTTAGGGCGCATGAATGTGTTGGGTCTGGGGAGAGATAAAAGGAAGTGTCATAATTGGAGAGTTTGCCACAATGTCCTTTGCGCCTTGTCTGTCATTTCTAGCAATGCGTTCGTCGATAGTCATTGGCCGTCTTGTAAGAAATGTTCTGCTCGGAACACTCCCTCAGAGAGCCAATTTTTGAAGGCCCAGTCGTCCGTGCCTGGGGAGAAGGAGGGGTTACCCAGGATTGGGAACATTGGGGATGGCCTTGGTGAGATGTCCCTGGGATGAATTTTTGCCGCTATTGATAGTGAAGGGCCGATTGTAGGGTGCTGGGTTATTTCCGGGAGGACCTTCTCTTGCGTCCAAGGTAGCACCACAAGGGGTATAGGTGTGTGGTACTGTTCTATATTAACCCACTGTTTAATTGTTGCTTATCTGTGACAGTCAACAATACGTGTTAAGTGAGCTGCTTGATGATATCGCGTAAAATTGGGGAGGCCTATACCCCCCTCATTCTTTGGTCTAGAGAGCGTGTTCCTTGCAATCCGGGTAGGTTTATCTGCCCAGACAAATTTGGTCATCAGAGAGTCGAGGTTTTGAAAGAACTGTTTTGGAATTTGTATGGGGAGGGCCTGTAGTAGGTATAGCACCCTTGGGAGAATATTCATTTTAATTATTCCCCCTCTACCAAACCATGAGAAAAGGCCTTTCACCCAAGAGCTAAGATCTTGCCTTATTTTACTCGAGTGTAGGGAAATTAGCCGCATACAATTCCTCAGTTTCTGATGTCAATTTGATGCCAAGGTATTGTATATAGTCCCTCGCCCACTCGAAGAGGAAAGCGTCTCGGAGCTCCGATACTAAGGCCTGTGGTATGTTGAGCGCTGCTGACTTGTTATAGTTGATTTTGAAGTTCGATAGGGCGGAGTATTGATTTATTTCTGCTAATAGGTTAGGTAGGGATATTCTTGGGTTCGAGATAAAGAATAGGAGATCATCCGCGTAGGCCGTGATCTTATGCTCTGTATCAGACAGAGGACGAAGATCAAGAGTGACAGTGGGCAGCCCTGTCTAGTACCGTTGCCGGTTGTAAACGGTGAAGAAAGCTGACCATTCACTCTGACAGAGGCCGTTGGGTTGGAGTATAGGCTCGTCAGCCATGAGAGCATATTCAGCCCGAATCCCATGCAGGACATCGTGGTGAATATGAAATCCCAGTCTACTGTCAAAGGCTTTGTCCGCGTCCGTGGATAATAGACAGATCGGGAGTGAGCTTTTTTTCGCTATGTTGATCAAGTTTGTTTTTGTCATATTATCCCTGGCCTCCCTGAGTGGGACAAAGCCTATCTGATCTTTGTGGATCAGGGCTTGTAGGAATGGGGAAATTCTACTAGCTAATATTTTAGAGAACAATTTCAAGTCCGCGTTTTAGTGAGGAAATAGGGCGGTAGCTCTGGCATTGCGATGGATCCTTCCCTTCTTTTGGGATTACCGTTGTGAGCTTTTAGGGTATCTCTCAGCAGTTTGTTCCCGTTTATGATAGCATTGAAGGCCCGAATGAAATGGGGGGAGAGGATCGACGCATATTTTTTGTAGTGGGTGAGTCCGTCGGGTCCTGGCGCCTTCCCTGTTTTGGAGTCTGACAAAGCCCCTGCTAATTCCGCCGGCGTGATCGGAGCCTCCATTGCACTAATGGCTTCTTGTGAGAATTTGGCGAAGTTTGAGCGTTGGAGGTAGTCTGCCACCCTCTCCTTTCTAACTATCTTTTCTTGGTCTGGTATGGAGGGAGACAAATTATATAAGGCGTGATAGTAGTCTCTGAAAGCTTCTGCTATCTGTTGTGGGATATTTCGCATCTGACCATTAGCATTTGTAATATGTGGTACATATGTCCTGGATCTAGTAGCACGGAGTGCACGAGCGAGTGTGCGACTGGGTTTGTCTCCGAACTCAAAAAAGTGACGCCTACATTTTACTAAGTGCGCCTTTGCTTGACCCAGACAAAGCGAACTAACCTTCTCCCTGAGTTGTCAGTTATGCTCCCCTGTCGCCTCCCTGAGGAGATATATGAATAAGTCCTAGGCCTTGATTTGGGAAAGCAGTCCACAGAGCTGAGCGCTACCTTCTTTTTTGATACAAGATCCGAGACTAACACAAACACCTCGAATGACACATTTATGGGCTTCTCATGTCGTTAGTGGGTCTACGTCTGCGGTGTTATGATCAAAGTAGTCTTGCAGTGCTTTACTGATTTCATTAGAGGTATTTGGGTCGCTAACCAGGGATTCATTTAAATGCCAATGCAATACTCTGTTGTGTATGGATGGGAATGCTAGGGATAAGGTAATCATGGCATGGTCCGAGACTGTGATATTATCTATGTCTGCCGAGACTAGGGTGGACAGGGTCGAATGGTGTAGAAGAAAATAGTCTATTCTGGAGTAAGTGTTATGTGGTACGGAGAAGAATGTGTCGTCTCTGGTGGGGTGTAAGATCCTCCAAGCATCAACTAGCTGGTGCTTGTGGAGTGTTTTCCGGATCCTGCGCGTCCGTAGCTAATGGCAGGCTGCTACTTCTTCTGGAAGTGTCTATATGTGGGTCTAAGGTGATATTGAAATCTCCTCCTAGTATCAGGGTGCCCTCCTTGAATTCCTCTAAATCCTCCAGGGTCCTTTCCAAAAAGGTCACCTGGTTGGAGTTAGGAAGATAAACTGTTGCTAATGTGACCGGTGAGTCGGCTAGCTTACCCCTAAGGAAGAGATATCTACCTCCTGGATCACAGCACGTCCCCACATGTTCCCACGGTACCGAGTTAGCGATGAGAATAGAGACTCCCTTAGATGTAGATTCGTGGTTCGTGCTATAGTAGGCGCCTGAGAACCTGGCATCTGAGAACCTCGGGAGCGCATCTGTCCGGAAGTGTGGCTCCTGCATGAAGGCCACCAGCGCTCTTCTTTTCCACAGAAGATGGAGGATAGAGGACCTTTTCTCAGGGGTGTTCAGTCCCTGTGCGTTAAGAGAAACAACCGTAAAGTTAGCAGGACGGGATACCATGTTTATTTGGGTAGGATGGGGTTATGGTACTCCTGAAGTGTGAGGGTGTGCACTGGAGAGAGGGATAGGCAGGAAGGAAGGTGGGGAAAAACAACAGGGGAAGGGGAGACTCACAAGGCTAGAGAGAGACACTAAAAGCAGCTGTTTAAATACCCTCGGAGTCTGTACTAGCTAGGCGCTAGTAGATAATCTAGTCAGAGCGTCTGTTCCCCCGGAACTTGGGGATTAATCAGAGCCTCTGAAACCCTACTTGGGGAACGTGAGACTGCGTAGGGCCGCCAAGGGCGCTCTTAGACTCAGAGCGTTTAAAAAGAAAACGCGAGATCTACTCTTATTCTATTAGTAGTTCGACAGTGAACTACAGAAGCATTCGCCCTATCCGCTTAGCTGCAAGTTGCAAGGCCTATTCTGGGAGGAAACAAAAATACTAAGACAGAAGAGAAAAAAGGAGGGGTAAGTGACTGTGATTATAATGGAAAACCAATAGTTCCGTTATCTTTCTTGAGAGATGGGAGGAGCAAGCTAGTCGGATCCAGTAATAGGATTAAACAATGTCCTATGTCCTTGGGAAGTATCAGGTAAATCGTGGCCTGAACTGGAATTGAAGATAAGGGGCTTGAATCCCACTATGTTCAGATCCCTTACGCATTGGGAGGGATCGTGTCCATTGGAGCAGTCCAGTCCGGGATCGGGACCCGTGGTACCTCCAGGAAGTTGAATGCCCCCTCAAGGTCCGAAGGAGATCTGACCGTAAAAAGGCGTCCGTGTTTGCGTAGGATCAGGTGGAACGGGTGTCCCCCATCTATATGTTGCATCTGCTCTATGTGCCGCATCTAGTAGTGGGCGGATTGGTCTCCGACTGTTAAGAGTCAGTCATGAGATGTCTGGCAGGATTGTGATCTCCGCCCCGTTGAAAGTGAGTGATCCCCGCATGCAAGTCGCTGGATCTCCTCTTTCTGCCTGTAAAAGTGTATGCGACAAATAACGTCTCTGGGGACATTGGGGCTCCGCACTCTCCCGCCCATCAGGCGGTGGACTCTGTCCATTTCTATAGCTCTGTTTTCAGGGCGTTGCAGCAGCTTGTTAAAGATGGACGTTACGCATTCGTATAGGGCATCTGGGGGCACTTTTTTGTATTGATTTTTTTTTTTTTTTTTACCTTATGTATTAGGCCTCATACCTGGTTTGCAAACTTTCCTACATTCCAGTTTCTAGCTGGGTGTTGTTCCCAGCACTGATCAGCTGGTCTTTCTTATGAATGCACAGAAGCTGAGCTCCCCCTTCCCTGTTGTCTTTAAGAGACTGTGCAGCATAACCATGCCTATTCAATACTACACAGCTGTCTCTCCCTCTCTGAGTATCTGCTGGTCCCATTGCCTTTCATTGCTGATAACAGCAGGGAATTCACCCCTACTGAATTACAGTCCTCTGCAAGAATAGTTTTCTCTGCTCTGCTCTCTGTCCTGACCTCCACCATCCCTTAGCACTCTCAGTGGAGCTACTCGCTCAGTGGAAGGCCTCATTCACCCGGGCGACACTGCATCGCCACAAGAAAATCGCAGTGATATCGCTTTGCTGGTCAGTGCGATATCACGTCTTCTCATGGCAATACCACGATTTTATAGCATCATATGCGGGAATTTTCCAGGGAGGCTTGAAATATAAGCCCTACCATGAAAATAAGCTGTAGCTAAAGAAAAGGAAAAAAATACACAAACATCATCTTAGATGCGCTGTCAGCCCGGCGGCATCTTCTCCCCGGATCCCGGCACTGATCTTCTTCTGTTCTGGCCGGGGATTTAAAAATCCCTGCCTTCTGGAAGCGCTGGCTGTGATTGGCTGATGCTTAGCCAATCACAGCCAGCACTTGAATGACTGTGATTGGTGCAATCACAGCCAAAGCGTCAGCCAATCACAGCCGGCGCTTCCAGAAGGCGGGGATTTTTCAATCACCGGCCAGAACAGAAGATCAACAGTGCCTGGGAGACGATGCGGCCGGGCTGACAGCGTGTCTAAGTTGATGTATGTGTATTTTTTTAAAATTTTTTTCTGCAGTTAGGGCTTAGTTTAGGCTTTGACAGGATTCCTACTGTCAAAGTTGCATCCCACTGCACGAAAATCGCGTTTTCATGCAATGCAACAGAGAGGAAGGCTCCATAGGGAAACATGGGCTACAAAATCTCACGAGTCGCGCGACCCACATTGCATGTGTGAAGTAACCTATAGGAAAGCATGGGCTTCTCATACATGTGATTTGTAGGACTGTCGCAACACTACATAATCGCGTGACTTTGTCGCCCGTGTGGATGAGGCCGAAAGACTGTGAATGTATGTTCACAAGGGAAGCAGGCTAGGAGAGGAATCATTCAGTTTACTCTGATTTTCATTAAACATTTCTGACTTTGGCAATTACAAAAATCTTCATTTCCAAAAAGACATTGATCTAAAAACAAAAAGAAGCAAAGGTATGCATAGCCTTTAAAGACTATATGCTCCAGTTTACATTGACTAATTTCCCTGCTAAGTGTAATATGGAACACCTTTTAAACATGAGAGAGTGCAAACAAGTGGAAGGAGTAAATGCAAGAGCCCAATTTGCCAGTGTAAAGTAATCACATGCTCTCATTGGTGTATGAGATGGGACACTTCAACCGAAAGAATTGATTAATGTCTTTGTTAGTTTTGTTTTGAACGTATTAAAGGGGTTGTCCCGCGAAAGCAAGTGGGTCTATACACTTCTGTATGGCCATATTAATGCACTTTGTAATATACATTGTGCATTAATTATGAGCCATACAGAAGTTATCAGAAGTTATTCACTTACCTGTTCCGTTGCTGGCGTCCTCGTTTCCATGGAGCCGTCTAATTTTCAGCGTCTAATCGCCGGATTAGACGCGCTTGCGCAGTCCCGGTCTTCTTCTTTTCTCAATGGGGCCGCTCGTGCCGGAGATCAGCTCCGTGTAGCTCCGCCCCCGTCACGTGCCGATTCCAGCCAATCAGGAGGCTGGAATCGGCAATGGACCGCACAGAAGCCCTGCGGTCCACCGAGGGAGAAGATCCCGGTGGCCATCTTCAACCGGTAAGTAAGAAGTCACCGGAGCGCGGGGATTAAGGTAAGCGCTGTGCGGGGTTTTTTTTAAGTCCCTGCATCGGGTTTGTCTCGCGCCGAACGGGGGGGCTGTTGAAAAAAAAAAAACCCCGTTTCGGCGCGGGACAACCCCTTTAAGTGTTCTTTATAAGGTTGATAGAAATATTATTTCCGTTTGTCCAAGAGATGCGTGAAATGTGCCCTTTAATCTCAAGGAGCTGGTTTTCTTTGCAGATTATAGCACAAAACGGTCTCTATAATTCCACCAGATATCAAACTCTTTGTGGGCTCATGGACCCTTTTGTTTTCTTCAGAATCCAGCAAAAATGTCATGTCTTCATGTCTTCATTCTAGCCACGTAAATTTTCAAATTTCTGCCCAAATTTAATGAATGTAGTCACACTTGTTCCTCCATAACGAGATCATGAAAGCTACAAGGCAATATGTCTTAATTTGTGTTTAGAGATGTTGGAATCTTTGGAATGAAAGTAGGAAGTATTGTCAGATATCGCCCTACTTTGGCAATGTCTCTGGGCAGGGTCACTTGCTGATGGGGCCTGATTTTCCCTTGTTCCAAGTCTTTAGGAAATTACTTTTTTTATGGCTACATTCTCATGCAGAGCAAAAGTTTTCCAAAGTGGAAAATTTACATAAAAATCTGTGCTATTAGTGCTGGTTCTGATGCAGATCAGCAGCAGAATTCACCCTTCAATTTAAAGGGTGAACACTGTTGCAGGTCTACATCAATTCCTTGGATTTTTCTTTTTTTTTTTTAAACTCTTTTGATGTAGACTTTGGTGCCGATTTTTCACAGCAGAAAATCTACACAGTTTTCACGTTGCATAAACGTACCCTAAATGTGTACAAATGTTAAAATCATGACGGACAGGGAGCAGTAAGGACTTGTAGTGTTCTGGCACCTGTCCCTATCCACGGAATAGTGCCACTTTTTTGCTACTCCAAAGACTACAACTGTGCAATGGGCAACCACAAGAAAGGCAAAGTGACTAAGAAGGGTTCTGGGATTCCTATCTCAGCCAGCTCCATCTGTAGCGTTATCCGCACTGCGGAAGACACCATACAGCCTACAATGTCCTCCACGCCATCAGAGAATTTCTTTCTGGATGCGGGGCTTGAATTCCCTGCCTCCAGCAAGCTAATGCTCTGATTGGGTCATCTAGTGCTGCGTCAGCTAATGAAAGCCAGCGCTGGGTTAACCAATCACAGCCATTCAAGGACATCATTGAATGGCTGTGATTAGTTAATCCAGCGCCGGCTTTCATTGGCCCCCTGCACACGGGTGGAAATTCTGTGGCTGGATTTCCCGCAGAATTTCCGCCCGCGAAAACTGCCATAGGATTGCATTAAAAAACGCAATCCTAGGCAAACTGGTCCCTGCAGCAGCGTGGGTCGTGTCCTGCTGTGAGATTTCTCGCATTGTATGCGACCCGGCCATGTGCAGGCGGACATTGGCTGACGCGGCTCTCGATTAACCAATCAGAGCATTAGCTTGCTGGAGTCGGAGTATTTAAACCCGGCCTCCAGGAAGAAATGCTCTGTCGGTGTGTAGAACGAAGCAGCCTGCAGCAGCGCCACAGGCCATCACGAGGATCGGAACGCCAATGGTAGGTATTAGACATCTCCCCCCCCCCCCCCTGAGCCAGCCCTCCCCATGTATGAGCTTCTTGACTTGCAAGCAGGCTCGCAACCCCAGCTTTTGCTCTTAACTCAGAGCAAAAATATGGGGGAGAGCCTGCTGGCAAGTCAAAAAGCTCGCAAGGTGAGGCAGTCGCAAGCCAAGGCACCACTGTATTTGGAAATATTATAGCCAATAACCCGTTGGCAATCAGGTAATTTTTTATGTCAGAAAGGGTTCTCAAACCCCAAACGTCCCATTACATCCCTCACGCTGGGAAATGTTACTGATAGAAGGAATGATAAGTTAGTGTTTGACAGGGTGGATGGGATCTGAGGGTTTCCTACTACAGGGGTGAGAGGATCCGGAGTTTATATGAAGTGACCTCTTCTAGCTGACCTACCCCAAGAATGCAAAAGACTTAATATGAGTGTTGTAGTTCTTATTTTTTCCCAGTCTAGCCCCCCAAAGGATCCCAAAACCTCCCGGAACCTGGAAAGAGTTCAGAGCGTGTTCTATGGCTACCCATAAGTTAGTTGTAGAGGAATCGAAATAGTCCAAAATAAAATTGCAAATTGTTGCTTTGTGGTACAAGTCTAGGTCAGGCAAACCTGCGCTATCGAATGTTTTAGGATGAGCTAGAATTTTATAACTAACGCGCGGTGAGGAGTTCTGCCAGACAAATCTAATTGTAATTTTTCGGAGCATTTCGAAGCAATGTTTAGGTAGATTCCAAGGAACAGTCTGAAATAAATATATATAAAATCCTGGAAAGGATATCTATTTTTAGAGCGTTAATTCTCCCAAACTATGAGTGGGATTTGAAGCACGTATTTTAGTTCTAGTTAAAGGGTTGATATAAAAGGTTTATAGTTTGGTTCAAAAGTTTGGACTGGGTTTGCAGGGATCTGAATTCCTAGGTATTTTACAGAGATATCTTTCCAGTGAAAAGGGAATAATTCTTGAAGCTGTCTGGCCTCCTCTAGGGGAATTAATATTCAAAATCTCAGATTTTTGTGTTCACTTTGAAATCGCGAGTCTACTATATCCGGCAAATTCCTGTAAAATAACAGGAGGCCTATTCTGGGAGCAGGAATGGAAATCAATAAGTCATCCACAAAAAAATAGATCATACCTACCCAATAATCGGGTTTCCAGGAGTCTCCACGACAGCACCAATTGAGATTGCCTCCTCCTGATAGGACAGGAACATACTGAGAGGTTAAAAGCTCCCCCCCTTCCCCACTTTCCTCAGTGGATTCTAACGAATTGCCGGGGTAGGAGCTTAAATTAAATTCTTTCCCTAACTGGTTTTTTTTTTTGGGGGGGGGGGGGGGGGGGGTAAATTATATTCTATAATTTCTTTACTATGTTCTTAGGGGGGGAAGGTACGGGTGCTGTCGTGGAGACTCCTGGAAACCCGATTATCGGGTAGGTATAATCTATTTTTTCCCCAGTCGTCTCCACGACAGCACCAATTGAGGTGTACCAACTAAAGTTTAATAGGGTGGGATTGCTGCCGAGAGGACTTTGCGGCCGAAGGCCATGTCCTCATCCTGCTGCACTTTTACCCTATAGTGTTTAATGAACGTGTGGGGTTTTTTTCCAGACTGCGGCCCTCCATATCTGCTCCACTGAAGCTGAGCTATGTTCGGCCCATGAGGATGCTACTGCCCTTGTAGAATGGGCTTTAAGAGCTAAGGGGATTTCCTTCCTGAGGGCTTTATAGGACTCTATAATGGCCAGGCGGATCCACCTGGCTATGGAGTTTTTTGCCTTGTTTGTTCACTTTATTTGGACCACTGAACTGGACAAACAGGTTGTCGTCCCGTCTCCAGTGGCTTGTCGCATCTATGTAGCCTAGAACTGCTCTCCTAACGTTCAGGCAGCTTAGGGTTTTTTCTTCCTCGTTTTTAGGTTTACTAAAAAATGAGGGAATTATTATGTCTTGGGACCTATGAAAATATGATACCACTTTTGGCATGAAGGCAGGGTCCGTTTTAAATACTAATTTGGTCTCCGAGATTTTTAGGAATGGGTGGCGAATGGACAAAGCCTGCAGCTCGCTAACCCGCCTTGTGGACGTGATGGCTACTAGGAAAACGGTCTTGATCGTAAGCATTTTTATCGGTAGTGCTTCGATCGGCTCGAATGGTTCCGCTGTCATGGCCCTTAGGGCCCAATTAAGGTTCCAGTCTGGAACAAGGTTTATGGGTCTAGGTCGTAATCTAGCTGCTGCTGTCAGGAACCTGTTGACCCATCTATTGTCCGCGAACTTTGTGTCGCATATGGCGCTAAGGGCTGCGACCTGGACCTTCAGGGTACTTCGAGAGAGGCCCATCTGTAGGCCCTCCTGCAAGAACTCTAAGATCAAAGGGATGTCCGGGATAGAATCCCCGGAATCCCTTTCCTGTCTCCATGAGGAAAACCTTCTCCAAACCTTCTGGTAGATAAGGTGGGTCGTCTTTTTTCTGCTGGACATTAAAGGAGATGTCCCGAGGCAGCAAGTGGGGTTATACACTTCTGTATGGCCATAATAATGCACTTTGTAATATACATTGTGCATTAATTATGAGCCATACAGAAGTTATAAAAAGTTTTTTACTTACCTGCTCCGTTGCTAGCGTCTTGGTCTCCATGGTGCCGACTAATTTTTGGCCTCCGATGGCCAAATTAGCCGCGCTTGCGCAGTCCGGGTCTTCTGCTGTTCTCTATGGGGCTCCGTGTAGCTCCGTGTAGCTCCGCCCCGTCACGTGCCGATTCCAGCCAATCAGGAGGCTGGAATCGGCAGTGGACCGCACAGAAGAGCTGCGGTCCACGAAGATAGAGGATCCCGGCGGCCATCTTCAGCGGTAAGTATTGAAGTCACCGGACCGCCGGGATTCAGGTAAGCGCTGTGCGGGTGGTTTTTTTAACCCCTGCATCGGGGTTGTCTCGCGCCGAACGGGGGGGGGGGTTTAAAAAAAAAAAACCCGTTTCGGCGCGGGACATCTCCTTTAACATTTCTACCACTCTCTCTGAGAATCCCTTCCCCCTTAGTGAGGATTCCTCAAGAGCCATGCTGTTAAGTGGAGTTTGTCTAAGCCCGGGTGGTTCAGTGGCCCCTGTGATAGCAGATCTGTCCAGGTAGGAAAGGTGACTGGGTCCTGGACGCTCAACGTTGTCAGAAAACCGAACCAACTTCTCTTGGGCCAGAAGGGGGTCACCAGGATTAGCGTGCATACCTGGGTTCTGAAATGTTGTAAGACTCTGGGGATCAGCGGTATCAGAGGAAAAGCGTACGCCAGCCCCTCTCCCCAGTCCTGGCCTAGGGCGTCTATTGCTGTAGGACGATCTCCTGGCCGGAGGGAGAAGAAGTTGCTTACTTTGGCGTTCTCCCTGGTTGCAAACAGGTCCAATTGTGGGATCCCCCACCGGTTGGTCAGGGTTCTGAATGCTTCCAGGGAGAGAGACCATTCTCCTGGGTCCATTTGCCTCCTGCTGAGAAAATCCGCTTTTTGGTTTAGCGTCCCCTTTAAGTGTGTTGCCGTGATCGAAAGGATCCGGCCCTCTGACCAGTGGAAATTTTTCTGCGAAAGGTTTTGCAGGGCAGGAGACCTTGTGCCCCCCTGGTGCCGAATATGGGCGACCGTGGTGGTATTGTCCGACAGTATCTTTATATGTTGGTTCCGTAGCGAGTTTCCTAACTGCTGTAGGACCCGCCATAGGGCCTGTAGCTCTCTGTAATTGGAGGATTGTTCTTTTATGCTTTGAGACCACAGGCCCTGAAAGAACTGGTTCCCCACATGCGCTCCCCATCTCCAGGCGCTTGCGTCCGTTCTGATGTGCATGGCTGGGTTTTGTAGCCAATAAACCCCTCTCTGCAGGTTCGCTGGGGATGTCCACCAACGCAGGGATGTTTTCACTGTGTTTGGGATATACATTTTTGTCCCTAGCGAGGACTGCTTTTTGTCCCACGTGGATAGGACGGAGGCCTGCAGAGCTCTGGTGTGAGCCTGGGCCCATGCTACTCCGGGAATGCATGACGTCAGGCTTCCCAGGAGAGACATGGCTTCCCGAATTGTGCATGACCGTCTCTGTAGGAAGGATTTGACCAGCCTTCGGATTTTTTGTATTTTCTCCTCGGGCAGGCAGGAGCATTGTAATTCTGAGTTGAGCGTTATGCCCAAAAACTTCTTCTTCCTGTCGGGGTCTAAGCTGTATTTTTCCCAGTTTATGATCCATCCTAGAGACTGGAGGAGTTCTAGCACTATCTCTAGGTGTTTCGTTAGTAGTTTCCTGGACTCTGCTATTATCAAAATATCGTCCAGGTAGGGTATTATTAGGATCGACTTTTTCCTCAGGTAGGCGGCTACCTCTGCCATAATTTTGGTAAAAATTCTGGGTGCTGAGGAGATCCCGAAAGGCAGGCATCTGAATTGGTGGTGCTCTATCCCTTTGCCCAAATCCACTGCGAACCTTAGGTATCTTTGGGACCCCTCGTGGATCGGTACGTGGAAATAAGCGTCCTTCAGATCGATGGATGCCATGTAGGCCCCTTTGGGAATCAACTTTATCGTTGAGGAGATGGACTCCATTTTGAATTTCCTGTACTTGACGCAGGTGTTCAGAGGTTTCAGATTCACTATCATCCGCTGTTTCCCGCAGGGTTTTCTTACTAGGAAGAGCCTGGAATAATGGCCCTGGGTTTCCTCGTTTCGCGGTACGGGGGATATTGCGTTTACATGTTGCAGGTCCCGAACGCTTTGCCTTAGTAAGTGTAACTGTTGCCCTGAGCCTCCTGTGATAACGAATTTCCTTCTGGGGAGGGACACCAGTTCTATCCGGTATCCGTGCTGTAAGATCTTTGGGATCCATGGGCCTTCGCAAATTGCGGCCCATTGATCCACAAAGTTCCCCAGCCTTGCCCCTACGGAGCTGGCGTCAGGGTATCTGCTTGGGCTCCCCCTGGTGGGGGTTAAAGAGGATATTTCTTCCTCTGCCCCCCTTGGGGTAACTCCAGCGGCCTATCTTGCCCTTGCCTCGGTAGGCCTCGGGCTGTTGCACTGGGGTTCGGAAGAAAGTCTTCCCTCTCTGCGGCTTTTCTTCCGGGAATCCCCTCTTTTTGTCGGCTGCCTTCTCCAGGATCTTGTCTAGGTCTGGACCGAATAAAAACTGACCATAGAACGGGAGGGCGTATAGCTTATTTTTAGAGGCTAGGTCGCCTGACCAGGATTTCAGCCATAACACTCTTCTGGCTGAGTTAGACTGGGCTGTAGCTTTTGCCGAGAGTTTAAGCGTTTCGGCCGCAGCATCCGCTAGGAAATTTGTCGCCATACGCAGGATAGGAAGAGAATTTAGGATCTGTTCCCTTGGCGTCTTATTGGTTAAGTGTAGCTCCAGCTGTTCTAGCCATACCCCCAGAGTGCGCGTCACGCAAGTGGCTGCGATCCCTGGCCTAAGTATGTTTGCCGCTGCCTCCCATGATTTTTTTAGAAGGCCTTCAGCTTTGCGATCCATGGGATCTTTTAATTGTGCGGCGTCCTCAAAGGGCAGGCTCGTCCTCCTAGCTACTTTGGCCACTGGGACGTCTACCTTGGGTACCTCCTCCCAGCTTGTGCAAACTTCCTCCTCGAATGGGTACCTTCTTTTTATACCTCTAGCGGAGAAGGAACCTGCGTCTGGTTTTTTCCCCTCCTTTTGGATAATTTTAATGATATTTTTGTGGACAGGGAAGGTATGTTTACGCCTTTCCCCTAGTCCCCCAAATATCTCATCTTGTAAGGTACGTGGTTCTCTGGGCTCTTCCATTTTTAGTGTTGCCCTGATTGACTTAATCAATTCCGTTAAGTCGTCCTGATGGAATAGGTATCTTTTGTAGTCCTCATCGTCTGAGGACTCCTCGGCCGCCTGTTCCTCTTGCTCCGATCCGATAGAACTCTCCGAGTCGGAAGGCTCCTCGGGAACATACACCTTTTTCTGGCATTTAGCTGGCGGCGCCAGCTGTGATGTTAGGGCTGATCGAACCTCCTCTTTCACCAGCTTCCTAACGTCCTCCATGAATCCCCCCGATTCCTCTTTGACTAGCCCAGCTACGCACGCCTTGCATAGAGGCCTCTGGTACGTAGCTGGCAGTCTCGTCCCGCACTCCATGCATTTTTTGAGTTTTGTTCTGGGGGGGGATGTCTTTTTTTTATCCCCCTGACAAAAAAGGGAAAGTATTTTTTGCGGGTAAATGTGCAATTTTTCCATATACAATACATTGGATTTTGCATTTGTATTTTTTGCCGCACTGGCTACTTACGGCCGCTGAGGCTGAGGTTTCACCTGTCTCTGGGGCTGGAGCACTCATTACTATACCGGTGCTGCAGACACCCTGCGACCTGTAGTGCTGGTCCACCTTCTGGCTTCTCTCAGGTTCCTTTATTTTAAATTTTCGCGCTCCTGCGCTAAGCCCCGCCCCCTCCGTGCGCCTCCTGGTGCGGCCGCGATGACGTCATCGCGCTGGACACGTGACGCGACGTCCCGCCCCCCGCCGTCAAGGGGCTTCCTGGAGTGCCGCGCTGTAACTGCAGGGAGGAGGAGGGGCACTAAGTCTCCCGCTTTGTACCCCCCATGGGCCGCCGCGGGAGGAACCTGGCCCGGGGGCTACCACCCCATGTGGCGTCCCGGGAGTCGTCTGACTAGGAAGGGAGGACAGGCTGACCCACTGCCCTCTGTCCGCCTGTGAGCTTCTGGCTGGCTTCTCCACCAGCCCCTCTCAGAGATCCTGCCTCCTGGCAGGACAGGAAGACACTGAGGAAAGTGGGGAAGGGGGGGAGCTTTTAACCTCTCAGTATGTTCCTGTCCTATCAGGAGGAGGCAATCTCAATTGGTGCTGTCGTGGAGACGACTGGGGAAAAGGGATAATTTATGCATCTGCTCCCTTACATTTATTCCTTGTATCGAAGCATTACGTCTAAGCACGTTAGCCCAGGGACTTCATAGCTGAGATATACAAGAAGGGAGAGAGGGGACAGCCCTGTCGTGTCCTACTTCTGATCGGGAAGGCAGTATCTGAGGTGAGGGTTTTTAAGAGAGGGACATACTCCAGGACAATAGCCTTGGGCCCAATCCTAATTTGATAAGAGACACCTCCAAGAACTTCCAATGAACCCTGTCAAAAGCCTTCTCAACATCAACAAACAAAAGGCATAACTGGGTACAAGATTTGTGTGTCTTTGAGATTAATGATAAAGTTTTGGTTGTGTTGTTGCTGGGCCTCCCGGCCCAGGACACGTCCGACCTGGTTTCTGTGAATAAGATGTAGGGATTTAACCTGAGAGCTAACACGTTGGAAAATAATGTAATATTATTTATTAAAGAGATCTATAAGACCTAGAATTGCTACAGATTAGAGGGTCCTTCCCTGGTTTAGGGATTACTATTATATCGGCCTGGGAGGAAAAGGATAGCATTTGGAGACCGCATTAAACACCTTGAGTAATGTATCAAAGATCGGACCACCACACAATTCGTAGAATCTAAGGCCCTGGGTTCTTCCCAGCCGTCAGGGTTTGTATAACCTGACTGAGTTCATCACAGCAAAAATCTTGATTAAGGGCCAAAAAAGAGATAGACCCAGGAGAGTTAAGCTCCAAATATCTGTAAACCTTGTTAGAGCTTCTAAGGAGATATTTGAATTAGGAATGTTGTATAGCTTAGCATAGTAAAAGCGAGACTCTTCCAGGATCCCAGGAGGGGAATGAACTAACCCAGCAGTGGGAGAGTTAATAGAGAAAATATGAGAGGGAGACAAGTGAGGATGAAGCACCCTGGCCAGCCATCTGCACACTTATCACCATAATCCTAATAACCTGTTCTCATTTTATGGCTAAAGCACAGGATTTTTTGATCAAGAAGTGATAGAATTTCATGCCGGAGGAATAAAATCTCCGATTTCAAGGTGTCTGCTGCAGACTCTTGAATGCTCAGAGTATGCAGCAGTTGGGAAAGCTTGTCCTTTTTTTAATCTCATGCTGTGTGAGATGAATACTCCCTGAGGAGACATTTTAATGCTTCTCATTTAATAAGTGCTCATTTAGGATCAGGTTCGTGGTGTGTCACAAAATTTATTAATAGTATTGGTAATGTCAGACTTACACGCTGCATCTTTTAGTATATTGTTGTTAAGATGCCAATTAGGGCTCTTATGGAGTGGACTTTTTAGGCCCAATGATCCATATAGTGGTGTGTGGTTAGACTATAATGTCAGGGAGAGAGAGGGGGAACTCCGAAGAGACTGGAGTTTATGGTTCATTTTAAAATGGACAAGGCTTAACTAATAAATTACGAATTTATTCTAAAAAAGACTAGCAGTGCTGAATATACAAAAATGTACAGAAAAAGATGTTACAATGTAGATAAGGTTTATAGGCATACACAACAGACAATATTTTTTTTTTAAAAAGCAAGGAGAAAATAAATAAAGATACCTGATTTGGGGTATTCGGTCCAAGGTTCTGTTAGTGCAGAGTCACTGAAGCAAATGAGAAAGTCTTATGCAGTAACGTATCTCCAAAGTCTGACAACTGGGACTCCGTGAGCCCCTGGTACTTAAAGGTTTTCCCAGAACACACCTCCCCTGCCCACTCTGAGGTCATTCCAGGAGGAGTGGGGGTAGAAGCACAGTTACCTAAAAAAAACATAGTCCCCCATTTTGTCCTTATCTCCGCAAGAGATCCTCCGCTCGGGAATATATACCGCCCAGCATATTTCTGGTCAGGATTTTATCTATTCATCGATATCAAGCATGACATAAATTAGAACCAGTTACACAGATATGCTATTTGGGGGTGTTCTGGGGCCGGTACCTCAATGTGTTTTAGATGCGTTTTAATCAGCTGGCCTGTCCAGTTCCAGAAATATAATTCATTTTGGACTAGGATCTTCACACAACCAGTAATCCTTATTAAGAGATTTTCCCTTAATAAAAATCTTTGTAGCCAGGGAGTCTGTGGGAACCGTCCGAGGTGTCACACCTCTCTGGCAGGGGGGTAAATAACATTCCCCTGTCAGTGACTTAACTTTATGGCCATCTGAACAAAGCACTTGCTAAGGTCACATGGCCAGCAAAGACCTGGCAGTTGTGAGGGAGATAAGGGTTGAGGATATAGTTCAGCTTTCCAGTATCCTGAATGGCAGCTGATGGACAGCTGGTTAATACTGCATTAATCCTTATACCACACATAGGAATATGGCCGTGGAACATCCCGGGTCACCACCTAAGTGACTGTGTGAGATAAATAATCTAACCTACTATATGAATTATGTACTGAACAATGAAAACTGTAGTCCCTAGTACCAGGGTGTAGTATTCGCCATAAATACGTTGTAGAGTAATAAAATTGTAGAGTAATGGAAATAGTCCAAAATACTATTGCAAATTGTTGCTTTGTGGTACAAGTCTAGATAAGGTAAACCTGCCCTACCAAACGTTTTAGGATGAGTTAGAATTTTATAACTAAGGTGCAGTGAGGACACAAAATAGAACATATGCAAGTTATTATATTAAAAGGCAACTTCAAATCTCAACGTCATAGAAGAATTTGAGAGTACAAGTTTATAACCATGTTTCACATTGAAGATCGGAATCAACATTGGAAGTGGCTTCATGCATCATTGGAGAATATGATAAATCTATAGCAGAGATAAAACACAGGCCTGATGACCCCCTAACACCAATTTAGAAACTAAAAAACTTTCACATCCCTTATCAATTGATTAAGTATTTATTCCTCTACTCACCTGTTCTAGTATTGTTTTAAGTACAAATTAATCACACCATGTCATTTTAAATTTATGTATGCATCTTAGGCCTCTTTCACATGACCGTATGTATTTTTACATTCGCCCGTATGCGGCGTAAAATTGCATGAATGAAGAATTGCTGTGATCAAGTCCCGAACTTTACCCGCATATTTTCTGCCGTTCACACAGGCTGCTGCTGCATATCGGCAAAAGAATATGCTGCAGTGTGGAAATCCATCAATCGGCAGAAATTCTCAGAATGGCTACTAATACTTAAAGGGGTTGTCCCGCGCCGAAACAGGTTTTTTTTTTTTTTCAACCCCCCCCCCCCCCCGTTTGGCGCGAGACAACCCCGATGCAGGGGTTAAACAAGAACACCGCACAGCGCTTACCTGAATCCCCGCGCTCCGGTGACTTCTTACTTACCTGCTGAAGATGGCCGCCGGTATCTTCTCCCTCGGTGGACCGCAGGGCTTCTGTGCGGTCCATGGCCGATTCCAGCCTCCTGATTGGCTGGAATCGGGACGTGACGGGGCGGAGCTACATGGAGCCGGCATCCTGCACGAGCGGCCCCATTGAGAAAAGAAGAAGACCCGGACTGCGCAAGCGCGTCTAATTTGGCCATTAGACGCCGAAAATTAGACGGGCTCCATGGAAACGAGGACGCTAGCAACGGAGCAGGTAAGTGAAAAACTTCTTATAACTTCTGTATGGCTCATAATTAATGCACAATGTACATTACAAAGTGCATTAATATGGCCATACAGAAGTGTATAGACCCACTTGCTGCCGCGGGACAACCCCTTTAAATAAGCCAGGTGTCTTCTTTTCCCAGTGTTGAGCGCAAGTAAAACCCCTCCCCCTTTCTATTTTTCCTCTACCATAGAAGTCAATGGGAGCTTCCAGCATAGCTCAGCAAAAGATGGGGCAAGACCTATCTTTTGACACCGCATCAAAAATCCGTGACCGTTTTCGGTCACTGATGTGCTATTTTTCTTGGCGCTGGATAGGAGCCTCAGGTGTAATAGCCGCAGGTCTGAAGGGTAATCAGGGGTGAGCCAGGAGTCAGCAATGGGAGGTAATGCTTTGCAGTACAAATGGATGAGGCGGGTAATGTAGTCAGATGGAAAGCCAGAAGTTGGTATCAGGTGGTCTTGTCGCAATAGCAGAGGAGCAGGCAGAAATGGAGTTTGATAATCACTACTGGGAAGCAGAATAATCATGCACTAAAGGGAGTGCAATCAGGAACAGAGGCAGGAGGCAGGAACTAGGTAACAGATCAGGGGAAAAGGCTGAGAGTCATGCAAGGGAACTGTCCACAGGCTGGATAGCTCAGCAGTGAGAGCCATCCTGACAGATAAAGTTTAGAACAAGGAGGCACAATCTGAGATTAGTTGGGGGAAAATCAGAAGTAACGTCAATAAATATTTTTTTACTGAAATTGTAGTTTATGCTTGGAACAAACTTCCAGCAGACATGTTTGAAACAATAAATTAATCCAAGAATGTCTGAAATAAATCTAGATCTACCCTAAGAGAGAAGTAAAAAGGAAATGCGTAAGGGCAGACTAGATGGACAATATGGTCTATTTCTGCCATCAATTTTCTGCTTCTGTGTTTGCACAACGTTTAGGAGGAATTTTGAGCCATTTTCCCTGCAAATGTGTTTTGTTAATTAATATTTTTGGGGTACCTTGTCTGCACAGTTCTATTCAAGCCATGCCACAGTATCTGGATCGGGTTCAGATCAGGACACTAACTTGACCAGTTGAAAACATTAATCTTTTTTTATGCATTCTTAAGTTGATTTTTTTTGTGTACTTTAGGACATTGTTGCATCACCCAACATCTCTTCAGCTTGAGGCCATGGACTGCTGCCAGGTAGTAGTATACAGATTGCATCTATGAAGTGCACACTAATGGAGGAGGAACAAGGGAGAAAAAAAGTGTATATATTTATTTTTATAGATGACCATGTGATAATGTCTACATGAATGGACTTACACCAGGGTTGTTCTGTAGTGCCACTGCTACATGCTCCATAATTGTAGCATATAATGAAGGACATTCTTGCCAGATGTCATTTCTGATTGTGAACGAACTTGAAAGTAGGAAATTTGTGCGAACCTGTGCTGTTAGATTGATTACTATATGAGGCCATAATTTTGCCCAAAAATGTCACACCCAACCTGATCTGTTTAAGGTAAAACTGAAGAAACATCCCTCAATGCACATGGTCAAAGGCCTTTTTTGCATCTATGGTGAACAGGCAAAACAGGTTGTTCAATATTTTAGCTTTATTTATCACCACCCTTTATTTAACCCCACCTTGTCCTTATGGATAAAAGGTGAAAGAAATTATCTTTTAAAAAAAAAAGCTTAACATCCACTTTGAACACTGATATAGGGTGATAACTTGCGAACAAAGAAGGATCTTTCCCTGGTTTTGGGATGACAGTTATTAATCACAGAAACGGGGAAGTCTATAGTGTCACTAATTAAGCCCTTCACAGGTATAGACTAAAAAATTTTATCTTTATTGAAATCCTTTAAAAACGTCTATGGGCTAACTGACAAGCAAAACATAAAGACGAAGGATATCTTGATATCCTTTCCAAACACCAAGTCTCTTGTAATCAATACGAGACTCCAAGGTACCGGGGTAATGAATTGCATTAATGTATATCCAGGTGACCATATAATAGATACAAATAGATTAGATCCGTTTATCCGTATGAGTATAATAGAAAGTCAGTTGTTATGATGTGACGTTTGGAGGTGTACCTGTATAGTTCACAGCTAAGAATTATAACTTCATGAGTCAAAGATAGGGACAGCTCTTACGATGTTTAGAAGTGTAGTCATATAGTTCATAGCTAGGGATTATCACTTCATGAGTCAGGGATTAAAACAGCTCAACGCGTTTCCCCACTGTAAAGTGGTTCATCAGGAGCCAAAGTGTGTGACTGACCATTATGACAATACTTGGATACGTTTATAAATACTTCCCTAATGTCCTTTATCTTATAAAGACCAAATAATACTTGGTGATGGCTAGAATTTGTTTGACGTCTGGGAATCGTCATGTATAGAGAATCTGGTCAGGTGTCATGTAATGACACTTAGTTGGCAAGATTCTTTAGTAATAGACAGCTCAGGGAGAGCTTATCAAAGGGTTATCTCAGGTCTTGTTTGGACCCTGAAATAAGGTTGTGTAAGGATATCACCACCTTGAAACCCTCTGGAGATGGCCTTAGCTCATTATCTGCTTAGATAAGCCTAGACTATGAGAATCAGAGTTATCAGTGGCATAGAGGAACTGGCTGCTAATAGTATAGATTATACGGACAGTGAGTTAGTCTGATATACTCCTGTTCCTAAACCAGCAATAATATGCTAAGGATATGCAAATTGCCCTATATATCTACTACAAAGCAGTATTTATAACTTCCTCTTGTACTAACTGATAGTCGTCCTATAATGACACTAACTAGTAGTCTGATCTCGAATAGATAGCTATTCTAAAGCCCTAATAATAGTTCAATAATAGTTTACTACTAGTGCCGTAGTAAAGTAGTTCTAGTCCCGGAGCACCTCCGGGCACAGTGCGCATGCGCGCGCTGCGTGATGACGTCATTACGTCAGTCATGTGATGTTAATGCGCTCTCAGTTGCATAGCAATGCGGCCGCTTGCTGATGGAGTAAATATCATTTATTCATCAGAGCTCAGGGATGGAATGAAAGGCTCACTCTTTCTAGGATAACTGATGATTATATACATCGTAAGTATTTTAAAAGTCAAAAAAGAGAATATAGATGCCAGATATTATAATGTGGCTCCAATTCAAAAAATAAAGGTTGAAAACAACCCTGCGTTCCAAGTTTATATTTTAAAGGCACAGTAAGCTAAACATGTCTGAGCGTTGCAAATTTCAAGAATTATCATGGGAACAGAAACCATAGATACTGGAGGTCTTGTTGATACATTAATGGTGGCACATCATAACGAGGACTAAGAACCATGGACTAAAAAGTTCCCAATATTGTCAGAGGATGGTCATCAAATGTGGGCATATAAAGTAAGCATAAATAGTAGGCTGTCAAAGATGCTGAAATGCTTAAAAAGGATAAGCAGAATAACTTGAATGAAACTCCTAATAGAGTGAGGAGCAGATATGACAGGATCAGTTTTAACCAAAGGTCACTTTTCGATAGTTCAGTCGGGCATTAAAGCTATGTCAAAAAACCAAATGAAATATTATAAGAAGCAATTAAAGCATAAGTTTGCGTTTAGACCTGACGGGTTCAAAGTGTTCATGCGGTAGATCCATGCGGCTTCTTTCTGAAGCAGACGTTCGTCAACGTTCCCCCTGCGGCCATGTGTCCCCAGCAGTTCAATACCCTGGAATTTAAGGGAGGATGTGTTTCCATCATGCATTGCCCACACATGGTCAGCCAGAGGTGTGGATTCATGGCGCTGTATATTGCTGATATGTCCTAGAATTCTACGGCGGAACTGTTGGATGGTTTTGCCTATATAATTTCTAGGACAGGGACATGTGGCCATATAGACAACGTTATGCGTCCTGCAATTGATGAAATCACGACATTAATACTTTTTTTAGTAGAAGCGCTGGTGAATGTATTGCCCTTTAAAATAAAGGAGCATGCTAGACATGGGATGACAGTTATATGCAACATTAGGGACTGAAGGGGAAAAGGGGAGGATAGGGACACATGTTTAAATACAGTGCCGAGAAAAGAGGTGATAACCTCTCCAGAAAGTTTAAGGAACTTGAGCGTAAACCTGTCTGGTTCAGGATATTTACCTGCTGGGGATGTGTTAAAGGGGGTTTCCAGGCAATGCTTGCTGTCAGGGCCATGATACACCAGGGTTAGAGCAGGGGCCACTGCTCTGACCCTTGTGTAGTGGTTGATACTTGTAATTGCAGATGTAGCTCTCATCAAAATCAATTATATATTTTAAGGCCTCCTGCTGCATTAAAGGGGTTGTCTCGCGGCAAACCTCAAAATTTTACTTTACCCCATTCCCCCTGTCACCCCCCTGGCATAAAATAGCAAAGTAAAGCGGTTTTTAAGCCGCTTGCTACTTACCGATCCGACGAAATATGAAGTTTAAAAAATCTTCTCCCAAGATGGCCGCCGGTCCTTTCCCAGGGATGCACTGCGGTTTTCTCCCATGGTGCACCATGGGCTCTGTGCGTTCCATTGCCGATTCCAGCCTCCTGATTGGCTGGAATCGGCACACGTGATTGGGCGGAGCTACGCGATGACGTGCAGAAGGGGGCGGAGCCAGAACGCCGCTCGTGCCTGGACCGAGTAGAAAGGGAGAAGACCGCACAGCGCAAGCGTGTCTAAAAAAGCAAGAAGACATCAGAATTAGACGGATCCATGGCGACGGGGACGCTAGCAACGGAGCAGGTAAGTGAATAACTTCTGTATGGCCAATATTTAATGCACGATGTACATTACAAAGTGCATTAATATGGCCATACAGAAGTGTATAACCCCACTTGCTGCCGTGGGACAACCCCTTTAATAATGAAAGTGTTGTCCCTTTTAATAAATAATGTGAAAAAAATTGTAGAGGGTGATGAGGAGAAAACAAATCTATTAAATAGCTTTCACTCCAGTGTAGTCACAGACGAAAATGAAATGTCAGATGCTATGCACAGTGATCTCTCCACTAAATGTCACTTGTTTAACCCAGGAAAAAGTGCTGAACCATCTTAAAAAAAAAAAATTGCAAAATAGCCAAGTCCCAATGGCATACACCCTCGGGTTCTATAGGAATTAGGTAATGTGATAAACAGATAAGGTTTGTTCCACTGGATTGGCGCATAGTCAATGTGGTGCCAATATTCAAAAGGTGTCCAGTGTGGGTTCCGCAAATCAAATCCGCCCGTGGACATGAGCCGTAAGTCTTAAGCCCCATTTACACAGGACGACTGTTGGGCAAACGATTGCCTGACACTCGTCCCCGCGTGTACTCGCTCCCATGCTGTTGCACAGGAGCAAGTATTGTTGGCTCGTAGTGCGGCAGCTGGAGATTTCACTCCTCGCTCTCCCCTGCCCCTCTCCATTCACTTAACACAGTGGCCGTTCAGTACTGAACGGCTGCTGTTTACACTGACCGATCATCGTTCAGGATTTTATGCCGCTTAAAATTGACCACCCACCTTATTCACCAGATCTAGCTCCCTCCGACTATCATCTGTTTCCAAACCCGAAGAAAGACCTCAAGCGTACCAAATTTCACAGCATTTCTGATGCCATGGCTGCTACGGATGACTGGTTTGAGGCACAACCGAAATCCTTCTTTTTGCAAGACTTACAGAACTTGGAATACCGATGTAAGAAGTGTGTTGACATCAGTGGGGAGTATGTGGAATAAATGTAAAGTTTCATCTTCCTATCTTGTTTCTTTCTGGGTAAAGCCAAAGACTTATCAGCAGCCCTTCGTATTAACCCTTTTCAATCCAATTTGTATCCTGGTTTTCCTAGAGGGCTTACTCTTTTTCTGCCGTTATACAACAGCGCTATATGCTGGCTAAAGCCAGTACTGCACGAGGTGACACGATGGATAGGCTCCGACAGCAGAAAGGCTGGCAATATACAGTAAGAGAACCCCGACGGACGTCTTATAACATCGGAGCTGTACAGCCCTTAATCATAATGTCTTCAGACGTCAGACAGTGGATTGGAAAGGGTTAAGGCCCCTGTCCACAGCAGTGATTTCACCGGTGGTAAACCGCCAGTGAATTACGCCGGCTGGAGCTTTCCATAGCATTGCTATGGAAAGCGCCGGCCCCCTGTCCACGAGCGGAGAATCATTGCAATTCTCCGCTCGCGGCCGGCAATTGCCCCGATTCTCCACGGTCAGCCTGTCAGATTAGGCTGACCGTCGGAGTTTCGTCTGCAGCTCCTGCTCCCGGGTGGCAGATACCGCAACACCCGTGGGCAGGGGAACTAATGAAGAACTGTAAAAGATTGGGCTATTTCAGTAGAGCCTAGCGTTTATAGCAGCGGAGCTAAAATTG
Organism: Eleutherodactylus coqui; assembly: GCF_035609145.1. Taxonomy (NCBI): domain Eukaryota; kingdom Metazoa; phylum Chordata; class Amphibia; order Anura; family Eleutherodactylidae; genus Eleutherodactylus; species Eleutherodactylus coqui. The sequence continues at coordinate 145,176,401 of NC_089840.1, read as the reverse complement.
TCCGCAACTATTAATATTAACCATGACCACACACCCTAGGTCTGTCCTACAACAAAGTCCTTTTTATTAATGCTAATTTGTAGAAAAATAACCCATAGCACCACCAGAAGTACATAGCACATAATCCTCCAATAAAAATTCAAAACCTGTTATGCATTTTCATAGATAAAATACAGAGAAAAAACGTGTGTTTCAGTGATTTTATTTGAATTGTATTTAAAAAGTTACCTTTGTTTGTGCACCTAATTGCGCGTCTGATCGCCCGTAACTGCCGGGGGTCTTTGAGCTTCAGGTCGCTCCACTTGTTCTGCAGTTGTGAAAGACTCCGTACCGTGCCATAGTCCCTGCACATAGTCTCTGCCACCTTCTTCAGGATCCGTTGCTTATGTTTATTTGGATGAAGATAGGGCCCTTTCATGCTTTCATAGTCCATTCATTCCATAATCCTGACCAAAGTGTGGGTTTCCAGGCGCCCAAGTGGTGATGTCCTGATGCTCATTTTAATTAGCAGAATAAAATGGCGATCAGTTAGGCCCACGAAACGGAGTTACGAGTCCCTGCCCAATACTTGCGCTGATGCCCTCGCATTGGTTATGTCAGACGCACCGCACATCCACTCCTACTTGGGGCATTTTTTGAGAAGTCTCGGTACTCACGCGAGATTAAGCTGCAGTTAACGGGTTTGGTTGCGATGAAGTGCGCGCAATGTTTTATGCGCTAATGTGTGTGTTTTCACGAAAGTTTTACCCGCCTATTTAGGAACAAGAATATTAAGATGGTTTAGAGATTAGAGCAGCCAAATATTCCTTTGTTTAGCACACAATTGCAATGTCATGACAATTGACTGTATCCATTAAATAATGTAGGGAATAAAAACATGAAAACTGTGTCCTTCTATCCCTCATAATGCAAGCTGTCAGTTAGGGCCTCATACACACGGGAGTGTCGGACCCCGCATACCGCTCTGATTTACCCAGTGCATCAATATCATGATGTCGCAATTCACAATATGCGTTGTTGATGGCAGAATGGACGCCAGACGGGTGCTTTCCATAGTTGTCTATGGAAGATGGACTACGTAGAATGCATGTAAAAAGGACTAGCATGCATCTGGCCAAATAAAAGCACCAGTTTTTATTTGGTCACCTGTCTAATGGGTGACTTCAACATACAGGCATGTCTGCCCGGTTTTACCGCCAGCCATCGTTATTGCTCTTTGTGTCAGCTTAGTACAGCCGCATTCGATGTCACAATGAAAATCCTGCCATGCACAGGAAGCCCAGCTTGGTCAAGACTCTGGTATACTAAAATACACTAATGGCTGACGGCAAAATCTGCCACCGGGCAGATATGCCAGTATGTCAAAGTCACACAGTTGACAGAGGTGACCAAATAAAATCTGGTCAACCAAGCGATCAAAGAAGCAGAAACGTTGTGAACAACACCAATAAATGAAATACACATTCTGACAAATTTATTAAAGACACTTAATGAATATTTAACACAATTACATTTTTTATTTGTCTTTAAAAAATAAAAACATAAAACAGGCATTTAGGTACAGAAGAATATTTTTTTTATGTAACAAAAACAGAAATATCAGAATTATCTTACATAAAACCAAACAATCTTAAATAAAAACAAAACTGCCAGTGTGTAACATCCAAGACAATGTCCAGTGCGGAACAGAAAAATTTAACTTTTTACAGTCCGTGGAAGCTGTAGAAATTTTCATGGTCAGGGGGTGGGGGGTGGTGAGGAGAAGTGAGCAAGTTCTGCATGCATAGACCACACACCAGTTGGCAATGCAGGGACTGTCATAGAGTTCAGGAAACCATATTCCTGCATGTGTCCCATAGGGTAGTCTGCTTGAGGGAAGCTGCTTTGATGACAAAAATAGCTAAGTTGGCTCAGGCGGCCGTGCAGTGCATCTATGCTCAGTTGCAAAAACAACCTCTCAAAATGTTCCCGTTGTGACTCATCCATGCAACGCATTTTGCATGTAACTGTCCGTCTGATAAGATCCAATTTGGCTGGACGTTGTCCACAAAGGAGCTTTACTGCTTCCAGAATCTCCAAGTTCTCAGCTATCTGTGCTCTCTTGCGTGAAGGGGCGGTGGATGTAGTTGGTCTAGGGGTTTCCGTCTGCGGCGGGCTGGGTGCGCTGGTCACCTCTTGGCTAGTGCTTGTTTCATCCGTTGGATCCTCTTCAGTCACTGTGACTACTTTTTCCTGCACCTTCAAGCTCTGTTGGAAAAAATAGAAAAGTGGTTATTTTAGCACAAAAAAGGAACATGCAAAAGTACAAATGACAATGTACTTTTCAAAGTATGGCTAGTCATGTACTTACACTGTTCAATTCACCTGGGGTATCCACTGCTGATGCCATGCAACTTGTCTCGGACGCTACATCTACAACACTGTTCATCACACTTTGAGAGGCTTGCGACGCCTCCTGGTCCCTGGTGAAAGAAAGTAGGTCAAAGTACCACAACTTTGGCCAGTAAATTTCATTGGTACTGGCCCCAGAACGCTTGCTCTGCTCCACATTCTTAAACAACTCTTTAAATGCGGTGCGCAAATTCTATATTTTGGTTTTGACCATTTTCACGTTAACCGGCTGTCCTGGCGAATGTTTTTGGAATACTTCCATCAGCTTCTTGAATACTACAGTCTTCTTTGGTCAGTTACTGTACTCTGGGCAAGTAACCTTCCATAAGCATGGGAATGAATGGTACACTTCAATGAAATCCCTTGTAAACTCTTCAGGTCCATGACGTCCCTATTAAAACACAAATAAATAAATTAACATACAGCTGAGATCCATTTTACTGTAGCATTCAATGTGCCATGCATAAAGCATTGCCTAGTGCGACCATTTATGATCATTACTATGAAAAAAAGATCACATTTAACCGCTAAACAGAAGTACAAACATACTCACTTAAAACAGGAATAAAATGGTCGTAATATTTCGCCGAGCGCAAAATATTACGACATCTAGCTTTCTTTCTAATGCCACTGTGCTAAACACAAGCTAAGCACATCCACAATTTTCTAAGCCAATACAACGAAGCTCTTTTTTTTCCCCTTCACTAATGCAAAAGCCATTTAAACAAACTATTGGTCAATTATCATTAAATGTAAACGCTACACAACAATAATACTAACTACTGAAATGCCCGGGCACCACGTCATTTTCTAACGATAATCATTAGGTTTAAACGTTTGTCTTTGAGAGGAAAACCATCGCTCACTTTTGATCATTTAAACAAATTTTTTTTTCGTTCAAAAAGTATTTTATTCGCATAGTTTCAGTTATACAAACATACATTTGTCAATTGCATAGTAAGTTGGAATGGTACATACAGTAGTTGTATTGCCATATGTAAATAAATTCTTTTCACTTTTGAGAATTCTGCTATGCGTCTTTTTCCTTTTTTAGGGCAGATATATACTGTCTATATCTAACTAAACTTGTACTACAACACAAACATAACTGACAGACAAGGGGATTCGGGGGGGGGGGGGTAGGAGAGAGGGTAGGGTTGGGGGCGTTATGACCCATGAATCTTTGGCGTCAATTTGAACACTGTTTAAGGCGGCAGGGCCCAGCTCTGAGCCGCCCCATGCCCCACTCTCAAGGGCTTACTGGGGGAGCTCCAGAGCCCTCTATAGGTGCCCCGTGGCCACCCAGGCCCCAAACCTTTCAGAAGCTCTGAAGGTAGACCACGCCTGCCAGGTATGATGGAATGTTACCTGGGAGTCGCTCTCCTCTGCTCCCATCTCATCGAATCGCATAAGATCATTTACTTCTTGTACCCACATCCCTCTCGAGGGGGGGGTTGTGGTTTTCCAGAGTCTAGGAATGACTCTTCTGGTTGCTAGCAAAAAAAATCTCAAAACATTTCGCTTGATATTTTTGATAGAACCCGGGAGGACTGAGAGAAGGGCCATCTCCTGAGTGAGCCTTAGCTGTGATTTGTAAATGTGGTTATATAAATCGATAATTTCCCCCCACAAGGCTGCCACTCCCGGGCAGTTCCACCATATGTGGGACATGCTCCCAATGTCGGTATTGCATCGCCAGCACGTTGGTGGTGTCTGTGGGAAAATTTTGTGTAGGTGATCAGGAGTTCTATACCACCTGGCCAAAATTTTGAAATTTAGGTCCTGAGCCTTACCGGCCGAAGACATTTTGTGACATAGTGTCCAGGCTCTCTCCCAGTCCTCTGTCGGTAGACTGTGACCCAGTTCTTTTTCCCAGGCTTCTATGTATGTGGGGCTTTGGTCCTCTGCCTCCCGATTCAGCATCAATTTGTATATAGTTGAAATCGTGTGTCTCTGTGTGTTTGAGGACGTGACTATTTGTTCAAAGGGCGTAAGAGCCCTTGTTAGGTTCACCCGAGGAGCCAGGGACCCCACAAACCCCCTCAACTGAAAATATTGTAGCCAGTATCCGGGGCCAGACCCTCCATCACCTATTATTTCAGTGAGTGGTTTCAAACTCGTGTTGGACATGACGTCTCTGATTCGTGGGATTGGTGTAGTCTGTAACCCTAATATGGATGTTCCCCCTAGCGTTGTCTGGAATTGTGGGTTTGTTATAAGAGGCGTTAGTGGGCCAGGGACTGAGACCATGCCTTCTTTGTGCCCGAATTCCGTCCAAGTCCGAAATAGTTCCCCTACAAACGGAGATATGCCAGGAATCTCTTTTATGAGTCTAGATGGGATCCACGCTGTTCCCCGGAGGGTCCCTGGGACCAGAGAGTGTTCCGCAGTGACCCAAAGTTTGTGGCTTTTCTCTTTGAGTAGGTCTAGCACGCAGTTTGTGAGGGAGGCTTTATAGTAGAGTTTGAAATTGGGCAAGCCCAGACCCCCCTTCTCCTTTTGTCTGGTGAGGAGTGAGTAGCGCAGGCGTGGCTTCTTTCCCCTCCAGACAAACGCCGTAATGAGGGTCCGAAGGCGTTTTAGATAGTAATTTGGGAGTTTCACCGGGACCGTCTGGCATATATAAAGAAACTTTGGGAGAGAGTCCATTTTGATTACGTTGACTCTACCACTCCAGGACAGAAACAGGGAATTCCATTTGTTAAGATCCCTCTCTAGTTCCGACAGGAACGGGAGAAAGTTCAATTTAAAGGTCTGCGTTATGTCTGCTGGGAGTTGGATGCCCAGGTATTTTATAGAGGGCTGTTTCCATCTGAATGGGAATTGCGCCTCCAACTGTGATGCCTCGGCCTGCGGCAGCGTCACATTCAGGATCTCTGATTTCTGGGCGTTTACTTTGTAGTTGCTTACTCTACCGAAACGTTTGAACTCTTGAAGGATTACGGGAAGTCCTATGTGCGGGTTGGACAGATATAGTAGCAGGTCGTCTGCGAACAGGGCCATCTTATGCTCAACTTTCCCAGTCCAGATCCCCCTGATTGAGCCATTTTGACGGATTGCGTTAGCTAGCGTTTCCATCGTTAGAACGTATAGGAACGGGGAGAGGGGGCAGCCCTGCCTGGTCCCGTTTGTTATTTGGAAGGCGCCCGACAGGGATCCGTTTACCCGAATCCTGGCTGTGGGATTTCGGTATAGGGCCATGACTCGGTCCCTTGTCCTCGGGCCCACCCCTATTTTATCTAGTGTGGCCGCGAGAAAGAGCCAGCTGACCCTGTCGAACGCCTTCTCTGCGTCGACCGCCAAGAGGCACAGCGGGTCTCCCCTGTCCCTTGCTCTGGCAATCAGTGAGAGGGATCGGACCGTATTGTCCCTTGCCTCTCGGCCGGGGACAAACCCCACTTGCTCCCCATGTATCAGCAACGGTATGGTATTTTGGAGACGCGTGGCTATTAATTTAGCGAATAACTTTATATCTATGTTAAGAAGTGATATGGGTCTATAGCTGCCGCAGACCGAGGCATCCTTCCCTGGTTTTGGAATAACTGAGATGTGGGCCATTAAGGAGTGTGACGGGAATGGGCACCCTTGTTCCACCGCATTGAATGCTTTAAGAATTAAAGGGGAGATTTCTCCTCTGAAGATTTTGTAAAATCTGGCTGTAAAGCCATCAGGGCCGGGGCATTTGCCCACCTTCAGCTCTTTGATAATTTTTGTGAGCTCCTCCTCACTAAAATCCTCGTCCAGGTCCGCTGCCTCCTCAACTGTAATTCTTTTGGGGGCGTTGGAGGTTAAATAGGCCTCAATCTCACCCTCTAGTCCCTGGGCATCGGGCTGCGTTTGATCCCTGATGTTGTATAATTTAGAATAATACTTTTTAAATTCTTCCAAAATGTCTGCTGTGGCGTGCACGTGCCCTCTGCCCTCAACCTTTAATTTGGTGACGTGAGCGGGGGAAGTTCTAGGATGGAGGGCCTTGGCCAACCAGCTTCCACATCTGTCCGCATATTCGAACGTCCCTCTGCGCAGCTTATCTCTGTATGCTAGTGAACGTTGGTCGAGGATTTTAAGTATTTGCTGCCGAATGGTGGAGATTTCGGCTTTAAGCACTTCGCTTTGGGATTTTTTGTTGGCCTCTTCTTTGTTTTGCAAGTTTGAAATAAGTGTGCGTAGTTTCGTCGAGTTTTCTTTTTTAAGCCTGGAGCCATGTGAAATTAAGATTCCCCGGACCACACATTTTAATGCTTCCCATTGGACAGGGGCGGACGTTTGGTCACTCTGGTGGTCCGCTATGAATCCAGTGATTGCTTCCTTAATGTCCGAGACACAAAGGGAGTCACGGAGCAAGTTATCGTTAAGTCTCCACGAGGTGATCCCCGCGCGAGTCGGCCGCACCAAAAGCCCCCCGTAGACTGGGGCATGGTCTGACCAGAGAAAGTCGCCTAGGGAGCACCTCGGGGAGCCATCCAACAGTCCCTGTGAAACCAGGAGCATGTCTATTCGTGTGTATGTATTGTGGACTGTTGAGTGAAATGTGTAGTCCCTGGTCCCCGGGTGAAGGATCCTCCACAGATCCACTAAATGTAGGGCGTTTAGTGTTTTTTTAAGTCGCTGTAGTGCTGATTGGGGTACAGAGGTCCTACCTGATGAAGAGTCTACTTCTGGGTTCAGTACCAGGTTCCAGTCCCCGCCCAGGATGATTTTGGATCCGCTGGCGAAATCGGCCAGGTTCTTTAGGATCTTGATGGCCGCTGGCACTTGTTCCTGGTTGGGAAGATAAACATTAGCCAGAGTATACAACATGTTGGACATTTCTAATTTTAGGAAGATGTATCTGCCCTCCTGGTCTGTTGCCGAATCTATTACATTATATCTGAGGTTTCTGTGCAGGGCGATAGACACCCCTCCCGCCTTCTTCGTGGGGTGTGGGCTGTGGAACCATGTGGGGAACAGCTTGGAGCCACAAGATGGAACATTGTCTGCCTTAAAGTGGGTTTCCTGGAACATAGCTACCTGAATTCTTTTCTTGTGGAGATGGTAAAGTATCTGGCCCCTCTTCTGGGGGATGTTTAGGCCCTTGGCGTTGTAGGTACTAAATGTAAGCTCAGCCATGGTGGTCTTCGGTGTTTTGGCTCCAACTCGTGTAGACCCTACCACCCTCCACGTTGGGGGGAGATTTGGGAAGGGGGGGCGGGAGAGACACATGAGGTAAATCAAACAAGAACAAAAACAACAATAAGAACAAATAATTCGTATCAAACTGGTGTACTATCATTTCCCGATAGTTTGCGAGGACTATCTGTGCCATCGCTTTAAACTATAGTGGCAAGAACTAACACACTTGCGAGCTTTCGCTCCCTCCCCCTATGGTATCAAACTTTTTGTAATGCGTTTGGTTTCCAAAAATCCCCCCCGGACCCCAAGGTAATCCCGATCTCGTCGGACCTGCGCACGGGTACTAAATGTTCTTTTCAGGTTGGTTTCGTCGACTTGGGCTTCTGAGAATCTCGCGTCTCCCTAGATCTCTCTCTGCGTCGTCTTGATCTGTGTTCTACTGTTTGCCATTCGGGTCTTGGAGGGGGGGTTGGGAGAGAGGATGATTTGGGCCACTCCGGCAGAGACACGAGTGGCAGCTCGAATGTCCCGAGGAAGTTGGGCAAGTCGCCGAGGCTTCGGAATGTGGCTGATTTGCCTCCTTTGTTGGCATGGAGTTGAAATGGGAATCCCCACCGGTAGACGATTTCTTTTTCCCGCAGCAGCGAGAGTAGGGGCTTCAGTGCTTTTCTCAGCTGGAGAGTGCGTCGTGATAGGTCTGTTAAAACCATTAGCGGAGCTCCTCTGTATGTCAGGTCGCCTTCTTTTCTGGCTTGGCGGAGGATTTGATCCTTTAGGTTATAAAAATGCACTCTGCATATGATGTCTCTCGGTCTTTTCGGGTCGGTGGGTTTGGGTCCCAGCGAGCGATGGATTCTGTCTATTTCTATTTCTGCCTCTGGGGGTCGCTGCAGCAAGTTATTAAAGAACTCTCTCGCCCATTTGTTCAGCTGTGTATTGTCGATTTCCTCTGAGAGGCCTCTGATTCTTATATTGTTCCTACGGTGGCGATTTTCCAAATCGTCGATCAGGTTATATAATTCAGAGATTTGCTGGGAATGTTGCGTGAGCTCGTGGGCATGGTCGTTGATGGTATTAGACACTAACTCTTGCTCGCCCTCGATTTCTTCTATTCTCTGGCCCAAGTGGCGTATATCTTGTTGTAGCGCGGCGATGTCATTTTTGTGCGACGCTTCCATCTTTTGAAAAAGGCCGTTAATTTCACTTTTAGTGGGGAGGGCTCGGAGGTGCTCCTTCCAATCCCATTCCTCTGGGGGGTCAGATCTTGAGGGCAAGGGGTTTATTCCTTCACTCCTGTTTTTCTTTTTTGTGGCTGTGTGCTGTGTGGCACTTGCAGCTGGTATTGGGAGCGAGGGTGCGGAATCATCTGCGCTGGACCCCTCTGTAGCGCTAGTCTCATTTGTGGGCTCTCTTCTCCCTGGGCCACTACGGTCATCCCTCCTCTGTGTGGGTCTCTGGGGTCGGGGTGGCTTCTGGACAGGAGGGCTATTGTCTCCTGCTACTTTATTTCTTGGTGTACTCTCTCCCCTTTTTTCTATTGTTGGGGGGTCTTCTGCCTCACTGTCCCTCGGGCCCTGGGCTGGGGTGTGGGGTTGTCCCTCTTGGGCCATGGATTTAGGGGCCATGGGAGTGTGGTCCTTACCCCATTCTGCCGACTGCTGCTCTGCCTCTGCTTCTGCCAGGAGTGCCTGCAAACTCGTCTCGGCTACTCCTGGTCTCTGGGCTGCTGCTGCTTCCGTCCCCCGCTCTGTATCTCCTGCAAAGCCGGCACCCGCCGGCGCCTCCTCCACGTGTGCGGCTTTCTCTATGCCTCCTGCACAGCCGGCACCCGCCGGCGCCTCTTCCACGTGTCCGGCTTTCTTCAGTGCCAGCGGCGCCATCTTGGCCGCAGCACCTCGCTCCCCGCTGTCTCCCGCGCCTCGGAGGAACGCCGACAGTCCGCTCCCCGGGCGAATCGGCGTCTTCCTGCTGTGCTCCCGCGTCTTCCCCTTCACCATCGGGCCGGTAAGCGGGGTCTTGGGGTCCTCTCTGGGGCTGGAAATAGGTCTTGGGGTCGGGAGCGAAGTGAGTGCACTTCTCACTCGCTCATTCGCTAGCCACGCATTTAAACAAATTTTGAGTGATAATCGTTGCGTCTAAATGGGCAATAACACACTTCAGGGACAATTCACAAAGGCGGCATACTCAACGAGAAGGATTCTACAATATCCAAAAAAAGCTGCGAGAATACTGGAGCAACATATAGAATTCAGAATGCTCTCTCTTCTTGACGGGCTCATAGAGAAATTAGGAAGGATGGAGTTTAGCAGTGTTATGGCCCAACTACAATCTCACGAAATGGAGAGAAAAATGAAAGTCTTAATGGATCACTGTCACCTCAGAGACGAGAGAGTACAATCTACTACATAGGAAAAAACAATAAGCCCTTGATAAAACTGGTTGTTGTTATTAGCCATTTAGTCCTTCATGACCCTTTGTGGACCCTATAGGTGAGCTCCCTCCATGTTGTTCGGTTTTGCATTGCTTCTTTCAGTTGTGTGATATCCATGCCAGTATCAGCTCTGACAGTATCAGCCATCATGTTCTTTGGCGGCCAGGTCTTCTTTTGCCACTGATCTGTCCAAGCATTACAGATTTTTCTAGTGACTCTGCCTGCATTACATGGCCAAAATACATGAGTCTGAGTCCGGTCATCTTGCCCTCCAGTGATATATCGAGTCTTATACGATTAAGTACTTCTCTGTTTGTTGCTCTCGCTGTCCAGGCTATACGCAGCAGCTTTCGTCAGCACCACAGCTCCAACGCATCAATTCTCCTCCTATCAGCTTTTTTCGCAGCCAGCTTTTACATCCATACATGACTCTGGGGAAAACGGTGGTTTGCACTATCCTGCATTTAGTTGCTATACCGATATCCCTGCTTTTCCAGATTTTGTCATGTTTAGCATTGTGCTTCGCCCCAATGCTATCCTACGTTTTATCTCTGGCTTAGATTCTCCAGCCTGGTCAATTTTTGAGCCAAGGAAGATGAAGTCTCATGTGCATTCTATGACCTTGTTGTTGATTTTGAGTTGAATATGGCCATTGTTTGCAGTTGTCATAATTTCAGTCTTCTTTAAATTCAGGCAGAGGCCCATTTTTTCACTTTCAGTCTTATTCTTACATATCAGCTGCTTCAGACCAGCTTCTGTTTCTGCAAGCAGAGTTGCGTCATCTGCATAACAGAGATTGTTTATGGTTCTTCCACCTATTTTCACCTCGATTTCCAATTTTTCCAGGTTCATTTTACGCATGATCACCTCCACATATAGGTTAAACAAGAAGGGTAAGAGGATGCAGCCCTGTCGGACGCCTTTGCCGATCGCAGACCAAACTGTGACTCCATACTGTGCTCTCACAGTGGCTTTTTGATTGGTATACAGTGATTTTATTAGCTGATACGCCCAGCTCTTGCAGAGCCTGCCATAGCTTGTCATGGTCGATGTAGTCAAAGGCCTTGATGTAGTCAATGAAACATATAGATATTCTTTTGGAATTCTCGAGCTTTTTCGATGGTCCATCGCAGGTTTGCAATATGGTCGCAGGTGCCGCATTCTTGATGGGATCCTGCCTGCGCATGAGGGAGTGCCGCTTCAACTACTGATCTCAGTCTTTCCTGTATAATTTTGAGAAGGATCTTGCTTGCATGCGAAATGAGGGCTATTATTCAGTAGCAATTCTGGGAGTTGCCTTTCTTTGGTAGAGGGACAGATCTTTTCTAGTCCTGTGGCCATTGTGTGGATCCCCATACTGCCTGGCACAGCGCTGTGATGCTTTTCAGTCGTACTGGCAGCAATAGCCCCGCCGGTTATGTTCTCTATGCCTGGTGCTGTATTTTTGGGTAGTTGTTTCATTGCCATACCCACTTCTGACTCCATAATGGAGGGCTCCAAGTCCACAGGCTCCACCTCATGCAATGTGTGAACCCAGCCGTGTAGGAGTCATCCATATACACCGGTCCCAAGCCCAGATAAATGGATAGGGTTAAGGAAAAACCTGGCGACCTACCCTGTAAAAAAAACTTTGTCTTGGAAACCCTATGATAGAGCTCTCAAATGATTCAGATCCCACTGGTAAGCAAATGTAATTCCAATGTTGCATCACTGCTGGAAGGGCAATCAGAAAAACCGTAACCCTCAAAACTATAGAAGAGTGGTAAAAGTGAGTCAGGGAAAAATGGAAAAACTGCTATTAAGCTGAAGCTCAGGATATTAGGGTTGAGGAAGAGGATATGTAAGTAAAGGTAGTCAGGTAGCATAGTTAACCTTTTGAGTAGGCTCCTCTTCTTGTCAGGACAGAACAAAATGTCTATCAGGTGCAGTTTTGGGAGGACAGGCATCAACCCTCAAGTTAGTCAAAAAAGAGATAGCATAGAGGATGAAAGACAAAAATATCTTCTAATATTTATGGAGATATACTTCCAGAACTGATTGTGCAGGTGGTGCCTCTTCCAGAACAGAAATATGTGGCCAATACCCATGTGTATCTGTTTAAATTGAATTTATATTAAAATGTGGCCTTAAAGCATTCCAAAGTTTTCAGGTGAGTTTTTCAGGATATGCTGCTGCTGTGTGTACCTGAGGAATAACATTATTTATGTTCATTAATTGACTTGTATATTGCATTTTTTTTTACAAATCTCCCTCTCTACAAGCTCTACCTCTAATTTTAAGTTGTCTCTGAATTGATGGGGAAGACTGCTGCTATGAAGTCTTTTATACACCACATATGCAGAAGGCAGCAAAGTCTACTCCCTATCTATTGGTAGTCAAATAGCATCATCATGGAGGACAGTGTACACAAGTACTGAGTAGTGTAAATCTCTCACTATTAGCTCCAGCAGCCATGTCTATGAATTTCTTTTCGGTCTTCTCCTCCTCCTCCCCTCTTCATACATTTTTATGGCAACATGAGTCATGACACGCCACCACTACTAGAGATGAGCTTCACTTGATACCAGGCAATAAACAGCAAATGAGAAGGGAGACCCCTAGTGAACAGCACATTAGTGAATTATTTCAATACACAAACATCATTTTAGGTAAGTCATTTGCTCTCAGATAAGCACTTGTTGAAAAGTTTGTACCCATGTTTTGATTTTCTGATTGTAGATTTTTTTCTTATTCTACTTTGGGTGTTGCTCCACTCTACACTCTACATGGATGTTGCTCCAATGAACACAAGACCTCTTGTGCTCCAGTCAGCAGCTCCCTCTCCTGGGCTATCCAGGATTTTGGACAGTTCCTTGCTGAAACCCAGCCTTGTTTTATGTTTCCTTATCCCTGCTAAATTCACTTCCTGTCTCCCTGTTTTGGCTCCACACTGCTACTAATTAGGACTTCCTATAAAAGCCTGACCATGCCTCAGATCCAGTGCATGATTGTTGTGCTCCACCACCTTGATCAAGCTCCTCTTCTTCCTGCTCATCTGCAATTGTTCTGCATACTGATACCTATGGCTGCTGACCTCTGACTTCCATTTGACTACGGTTGTCTCATCCTATTGTACTGCATACTGAGATCTACTGCTGCTCACCTCTGGCTTCCATTTGACTACACTTCTGTCTCATCCCATTGTACTACATACCGATACCTCCTGCTGCTGACCTCAGGCTTCCATTTGACTACAGTTCCATCTCATCCCATTGTACTGCATACTGAGACCTACTGCTGCTGCTGACCTCTGGCTTCCATTTGACTACGCTTCCACCTCATCTCATTGTACTGCATTCCATGATTTCCTGATAAAGACATCCAGCTTCCTTGACTACTCTCCAGTGACCGGCATGGATTTAACACCTGCAGCTCCAATCCAGCATTGGTAAGACATAACATCTTGTGTTCCCCTTTCCTACTAACTGCTCCCCTCTCCCCACAGTAAGGAGGTGTATATATACACATATCCCACTTTATATCCCTTAGTTATGCTCCAAGATTCAAGCCTTTAGTTGTCCTGACTTTAAAGCTATGTAAATCATTGGACCCCCTACAAGTGATATGGTGAATAATTTTATGTTGTTTCTAAACTGTTGACTCCACAATTGTTTGTCTTTTACATTAAATTCCATACGCTGCAGTCAGCACATTGAAATGATTCTCATCTTGGGCATAGAAACCCAAATAATATATCTATATAAAGTACATAGTGGCTCCTCAGCAGCACAGCCCTTTGCGCCTTCCAGTTATGATGGATGGCATAGTGGTTAATACTTTTGCAACATCTGGTTCAGTTCTTAAGTGAGCCAGTATTATGATTGTAGGTGATTATGTGTCTCGCTTTTCCATCTTTTCTTTTGCTTTTGTAATTCATCTCCAATATCATTGATCAATACATTTTTTCTTCACCGAGATTAAAACAATGAAGTCTATTTTTTTGTCTCTCATTATCTTCCAAGGATGTGCAAATTCTCCATGTGCTTAGAAATTGTCAACCTCAATTCGCCTTGAAAATCTAGAGGATAAAAAGAGTAAAACAGCCATACAGAAATTCACTGCAGTCTTTTTTTTCTAAAAGCGAACTCCTTCTAGACTCTGACATACCAGTGATGCAATTGCATGTCATTCTGAAATAGCAATTCCTCACCCATAACTCTAAAAAGAGGTTTGCATATCAGGGTGCACACGTTGACCCCATTGCGGTCCCTCCTTTTCAGGAAATATGTATCCTTAAAAAGGAAAAAAAAAATATCAGTACAAACTGCTCAAAGTCTTCAATTAATGTATCAGATCCTTATCTGGATTCTGCATTGAAAGTTAAAAAATTAGATTGTCTCCAAGCCAACCTTATGCCTCTTGCATATGTAGAAGGATTTGACTTCCAATGTCTTACTCTAAAGAAATGTCTTTAAAACTGCTAGCTTCTTTGAATCCATCAGATACGGGACAGTAGTGTTTCTACCCCTATTCTGAGATAATAGTCCAAAAAGCAAAATACAGGAGTACATAACCCCTCAAAGCCTGTAAATAATGGGCAATATTCCCTTCATACATTTATGAACCTTGAGGAGGACATATAGATGAAAATTTGTAGGTCCTTCACTAATAACCCACTCAAAATTGGGCATAATCCTTTCCCAATAAATGTGAGTTGTGTGTATATTGGTTTCAGGGACGAGAGTTTAATGCTAGATGAGGAATTGATAGTATTTAGCATGACGTAGCAGTTGGCCCTGCTGCTGCAGATAGATAAATGGTATGTCCTCCTCTGTTCCACGATGCGAGCCAACCCATATTGTTGTAGTTTTTGCATCTCTTTCTGTGATTCTTGCATCTGGTAAATTAATGACATCATACTTTCAAAACCTTCATTATGCCGAAACAAACATGGATTGTTTGCCCCAGCAACTAGTACACTGCATTACTCTTCACATGACATTTTGTTTTCATTAGTATCTCGCTTGGATGCTGCTGTGTTACGGGAACACGTTGCTATAAAATGTTTATTTAAATATTCTGTATACTGTTTATAACTTTTAAAAAACACAGTTGTAGCTAAAATGCATCTCGCTGTGGGTTACAAGCAACTAATTTATAGTCACGCCACTAGGAGGTGCCAGAGAGCAGAAAGTCGAGGCTGGTACACAATGTATGTAGAAAGGGAATGAGCAAAGTGTCTGGCACAGCATCAGGTCATGTGGGAAAGACATTGTGAAGCATTCACAGAGGGATAAGTGCTTCTTTGTGTTGCTCTATAGAGTTTCTCTCCGTAGTATCTCCGCTTTATCTCAGCCCTCTCCTCTCTGCTGTAAAGAAGGGTATTTTTGTTTTTTGCAAGTATGAAACTTTCAAAAGTTTTATTTGATTCCTTTCTGTTTCTTCTGTTTTTTCATTTATCAAACATCAAGACCAGCGCTTGTAATGAAGAATCCAGACACACAGCTGCAGTACAGAGCGTTAAGCATGCCGCTGCCAAACCTCGAGTCAGGAGAGGGTCACAGGGAGAAGGATCCAAAAAAGATGCTGGCAATTTAGGATACCCAAGGCTTATCTATTCACCAACCACTGGATTACCTAATGTGAATCAGATGCAAAATGACTCCTCACAGTCGCCCACCTGGGGGCCAAAGCTGAAAAACTCACTGTATCCTTTGAGTGAGAACTCACTCAGTGCTTATGGAGTGCTTCTGCTATCACTAGTGGTATTTGCTGTGGGCATTGTTGGCAACCTGTCCATCATGTGCATTGTGTGGCATAGCATGTCGATGAAGAGTGCCTGGGATTCCATCCTGGCTGGTGTTGCCTTGTGGGATTTTCTGCTTCTCTTCTTCTGTTTGCCTGTAGTTGTCTTCCAAGAAATCACGCATCGGAGACTTTTGGGGGTCCTCTCCTGCCGCATTGTACCATACATGGAGGTGAGCATTTTTCTCCAACATTTATGTATATGCAAATAGAAAATCCAATACAACAAAAGCAATTTGAAGCGAGACTACTGCCGAAACATTTTATTCCTAAATGGAGCAACTTTACAGTTTCCCATTCTGTCTATAATCACTTGAATAAATGTTCGCATTGCTTTATAATAAAAGATGTTAATAAATCTCATGTTAAACGCTGGGATCATGATAAGGTTAAGAAGTACAAATTAATTTCAGACAAATCAAATCTGGATTTTCATTACCTGAAACTGATTGTTGTCCCTAGACCTAGAGATATAGATTTATTATTGGTGCCTCTAAGCAATTCTTACCCCCCTACAGTTTAGGACGAGCTTTGTTAGTTCTGCAGGACATTACAGTTTTAAAAAAGCAGAGTTGTTTTACTTTAAACAACTGTAGATCTGGTTCTATCAGTGCTACTGAAATGCTTTTAGTATCATTTTAAAGCCTTAGTTTTAAAATGACACAAAAAGCATCTCAGTAGCACTTACAGTACTGGAGCTACAGCCGTTTGAAGTGGGGTCGGATATATTGAATTGACAGCAGTCACTTTTCTATCAGTGTGTCGGAGCAGCAAGCAGCAGAGAAGACTTGTGATTCCCCTGTCTCTCCCCCTGTCCTAGGGAAGAGTAGTAAAATGCTTGCTAATGTTATCACCCTCCCATCAATCAGAGTATATTTACTCTCTGATTGTTACATATGGGGATCTTTTTTCCAAGAAAAGGAGCGAAATGAGGGCTTGCTTATCTAATCACTCCTCTACACTGTTTAGCCTTGCAATTGCCACAGTCATTGCTGCCCAAGTCATCTAAATATTTTTACAGAACAAAATTGTAAAAACTTTTTTTTTCGCTTACACAAGGCTTTAGATATTTAAAACAAAAAAACCCGCACAAAATAGGTAACACCACTTCCATAACTTCTCTAAAATATTACATTATTTATCCAGTATGGTAAATTCTGTAAAAAAAAAAAAAAAGCTAAGCAAGGTAGCCATTTTCTGTTAATCTTGCTTCACTAAAATAGGAATAAAAATAATTAAAAAGTCGTTTACACCTCAAAATGGTGCCAGTAAAAACTACAAGGCATCCCACAAAATAGAGGTCTGTTAACAGAAAAATAAAAATGCTCTTGTCCTGGATTATAGTGACACACAAAGTCTTTTCTGTAAAAAAAAAGTGTTTATACTGTGCAAAAGTAGTAAAACACAAAAAACATTTGTAAAGTTGATGTTGTCATAATTGTAATGACCTCTGGAGTAAAGTTACGGTAACCTAATATTTATACCACATGGTGATCTCCATTGCAATAAATCCCATAAACCAATGGTGAAATAGTTTTTTCTTACATTGCCCCAATCAAAAACATTAATAAAAGTTAGGCAAAATTAGTTCTTCTACAAACTGGAACTTATCCTGCAAAATACAAGGTATCATACAGCTGACAAAACAAAAAACTTCCAACTGCTAGAACACAAAAGAGGGTATGATTTACTGGTCCCTATGGCTAAAAATGAATGATGTCAGTAAAGCATTAAAAATGCACTTTAAAACGACTGAATTCTGCATCAAATACATTTACATGACACAAATTTGAAATTTACAATAAAAAAGTGACAATTTTGGGAGGTTTTTCCAATTTTAATGTGCCTGTTTGGGGGATAATAATTTAGCATTATTTCCCTAGTAATTACTATGAAGTGATTTAAAGGGAACCTGTCACCACATTCATGGTACCCAAACCACGTGCGGCAATAAACCCCGGACAGGTATGCTCATTGCACCCATGTATGTTTTATTCTGAAACACTGCAGCATTTCAGAATAAATATACTTTGAAGTCCAACTTGGAACAGAGTTCAGAGTCACAGGGGCGGGCTGTGCTGGGCCTCTTCCCACCCGCATCCTGTAGAGGGACAGCTCTGTCCCTGCTTACAGAAGAGGTGCTCCAATTTAAGTCAAACTTCAAAGTTTGTTTATTCTAAAACATTTCAGCAATTCAGAATTAACTATATATGGGTGCAATGGGCATACCTGTTCCAGGTTCATTGTTGCTCATGGTGACAGGTTCCCTTTAACCCCTTAACGACTGGCCATAGGTCTTTTGACGGTAACCATTAAGGAGCTTTATTCTGGTGCAGGTCTCCCGTGCCAGAGAGAGTGGGTGCTTGGCACCTGCTCTAACAGCGAGGACTGAAGAAACCTTCGATCCCTGCTCAATGTCTTGATATCTAGACTCTTGTATGAAGTTTTACTTCTCTGCCTGCTGTTTATGGGATGTGGAGTGCCTATAGGCCGGGTAATGGCAGAAATTTTGAATATACTGAAAACAATCAACTATTCATGCTTGAAAATTGTTTATTTTGTGTTTCCCTTTTGGCATAGGTTTCTTCCCTTGGCGTTACAACATTCTCCCTGTGTGCACTGGGCATAGATCGCTTCCAGTCAATAACTTCATCCCAGTTATCTCCAAGACCAGTGGAGCAATGCCAGTCCATCCTGGGAAAGGTTTCGGTTATCTGGATTGGATCCTTGACTCTTGCTCTCCCCGAAATCCTTTTGTGGCAGCTGAACCAGGAACGCTCTCCAGTATCAGGGTTAATCAGTGACTTCTGTGTGATGCATCCCTCTCCTGATCAGCTTCCAGTTCTACACTCCTTAGTTCTGACATACAAACATGCCCGTATGTGGTGGTTCCTTGGCTGCTACTTCTGTCTACCCCTCCTTTTTACTATGACATCGCTACTGGTGACTCTGCGAATTGTTGGAAACACAAAGAACATGAAAAATAGCCAGTGTCAACGTCAGCTGAGCTGGATAGTGGCAGGTCTAGCTATTGTATATGGAGTTTGCATCCTCCCTGAAAATATCACAAATATCTTGGTGGCCTATACCAGTCTGGATCTCCCGGAGAATCTTTTGACACTTATCACTCAGTTTTTCTTATTCCTGAAGTCTGCAGTAACACCCGTTCTCCTCTTATGTACCTCTAAACCACTAGGACAGGCGTTCTTGGATTGTTGCTGCTGTTGCTGCGATGATGAGGGTAAAACAAGTGCTGCAAGTGACGATGCCGACAACAGTACAAAACTGGAACCGCTTCACCCCCCATACAGTGGAAATGATGCAGCACTACAGCTGGGCACACCGTGCTAAATAGAAGAAAATGAACACAAATCACATAGATACCGGTAGTGATCCCATCCTCATAACCTAACAAAAAGGGAGAATGTAGTACATGGCAAATAGAGGACAACTGGAGTAAAACTCTGAATGTTTGAGGTGAAAAGAATAGATCAAACTGAATGGATTAAAAGGTGAAGTGCAATGTTAGTGCTGGACAGATCAGACCAAACATCACAAAGTAGGGACTGCTAGAGAGCAAACCGCTTAAAAACACCCCATTAAAGAGCAAAAATTTCTGTAACTAAATATCTGTTTCAGACATGTGAACCGCGTTGTTTCTGTAACGAGCACTGAACTATCTGCAAACACTATTCGGATGAAACAACAGACAGAAACTTCTGCAACACTTCGGCTACATGTGAATACACAGAAAACGTCTCTTCACTTTACATTTAGGACAGTTCTCTTGCCCAAAGTATTAAATAGATGTGGAAGTGCTATGTAATATACCGTTACATCACATGTATGTACACAGCTGCCCTATGGACAGTACAGCGGCCAGGCTGGATAAGTACTGAGAGAGAAACAAAGCATATCATTGTCGACTAATACATTCAGTAAGAAATACATTCAGCTCAAGCCAAATGTCAAAATGCATAAAAAAATTGCAAATTCTGGGTATTCTGGTCTTTGCATTTGTTGCTGTAACTTTAAATGAAAGAGTCTTCCTAAAGGCCCGCTGCCATTCAGAAGCCTCTGCTCACCTAATGATCTTCAGAAAGCAGCGCTCTTGGCATAAACATGTGCTTAGGTACTGATAGAAATGTGAAGTGAACTCCATTATTGAGATCTTTACAAGGTTACAAAAGAACAAGGTAAAATAACTATGACCAATGTCGTTTTGGCCTCATTGACACATGCTTGTAGTAGTTCTGCATTTACAAGCTCCTCACCTTCTTAATACTAGGGGTATTTTCTTAGTGACCAGACCCCTGTTAGTTAAATAGCTCTGACTTATTTTTTTAGCTCTCAAAATGTATTTCTTCATTATTTAGTGCCCCAGAAAAGTGCACAGCATATAGTGTCATGGAGAACAGTATAGTGCCCTACATAAAGTGCCACTGAAAACAGCATAGCATAGTGCTTTATATATAGTGCCAGTGAGAGCTGTATAATGCCTTACATATAGTGTGACTGAGAACAGTATAGTGCCTTACATATAGTGTCACTGAAAACTGTATGCCTTACATATAGTGTCACTGACAACAGTGTAGTGCCCTACATAAAGTGCCACTGAAAACAGCATAGCATAGTGCTTTATATATAGTGCCAGTGAGAGCTGTATAATGCCTTACATATAGTGTCACTGAGAACAGTATAATGCCTTACATATAGTGTTACTGAGAATGCTGTAGTATAGTGCCTTACATATAATGTCATGGAGAACAGTATAATGCCTTTCATATAGTGTCACTGACAACACTGTAGTGCCTTACATATAGTGTCACTGAGAACGGTGTAGTATAGTGCCTTACATATAGTGTTACTGAGAATGCTGTAGT
Source organism: Eleutherodactylus coqui (assembly GCF_035609145.1). Classification (NCBI taxonomy): domain Eukaryota; kingdom Metazoa; phylum Chordata; class Amphibia; order Anura; family Eleutherodactylidae; genus Eleutherodactylus; species Eleutherodactylus coqui. The sequence continues at coordinate 145,155,800 of NC_089840.1, read as the reverse complement.
ATAGTGCCTTAAATATAGTGTCACTGAGAACTGTATAATGCCTTACATATAGTGTCACTGAGAACGGTGTAGTATAGTGCCTTACATATAGTGCCACTGAGAACGGTGTAGTATAGTGCCTTAAATATAGTGTCACTGAGAACAGTATAATGCCTTACATATAGTGTCATGGAGAACAGTGTAATGCCTTACATATAGTGTCATGGAGAACAGTGTAATGCCTTACATATAGTGTCACTGACAACAGTATAGTGCCTTACATATAGTACCACTGAGAACTGTATAATGCCTTACATATAGTATCATGGAGAACAGTATAGTGCCCTACATAAAGTGCCACTGAAAACAGCATAGCATACTGCTTTATATATAGTGCCAGTGAGAACTGTATAGTGCCTTACATATAGTGTGACTGAGAACAGTATAGTGCCTTACATATAGTGTTACTGAGAACTGTATAGTGCCTTACATATAGTGTCACTGAGAACAGTATAATGCCTTACATATAGTGTTACTGAGAATGCTGTAGTATAGTGCCTTACATATAATGTCATGGAGAACAGTATAATGCCTTACATATAGTGTCACTGACAACACTGTAGTGCCTTACATATAGTGTCACTGAGAACGGTATAGTATAGTGCCTTACATATAGTGTCACGGAGAACTGTATAATGCCTTACATATAGTGTCATTGAGAACAGTATAGTATAGTGCATTAAATATAGTGTCACTGAGAACGGTATAGTTTAGTATAGTGCATTAAATTTAGTGTCACTAGGAAAAGTTTAGTATAGTGACTTACATATAGACAGCCTGAACTGCTTGCATCACAACCATGCACTCTGTGTACATAAGCCCTGTGATGTTCTGTTGTCAGTGTATACATGTCAGTGAGAAAAAAGCCATCAGCAAATAATCTAGAACTCCTCATCTGTAACTCATTATAGAAGTTAATGCTGACAGCCATATTCAGGGTTGGTGTAGTGGTAGTGTATTTCAATTTGGAAAGGATACCACTATATATGGCAGTATACCCAGGCGAGCGCATTCAGAGTGTGAGCACAGAACCTGGAAGTTATACAATGCAAACTATGTCACCTAATACGGAACATTTTTGCATTCTGTACAGTGCTTATTCTGGTTGTATATTGTACATGTTCCTAAACAGCAGGTTCAGATATGGCACTTTTTCCAGATTATGGTCATGAATCAGCTGTAAAGATGCAGCAAAGTGCAAAATTCCCTGTACTAATTCCCAACAGTTCCACAGCATAATGCGCGTGCCGTAGATCTTCAAATCCGCAGCATACGCTGACATTTGGGCCACTTACGCATGTAACAGGTTTTGGAAACCCCATTTAGATGTAATGTACTGTAAATTGTCATAGATTTTCAGTGCGGAATCTACACCAAAAAATCCACTCCCCATCCACAACGTCTGAACGTGGCCTCATTGAAGAGGACCAAATTCCCTTAGCTGCAACCTTCTAGGTAGCGGAAAGCTCTGATGGTAAAACAACAAATTCTACTAACTACAATGTATCAAACACGGCTTTGTTTTTATGCTCCTGATTTTGGACAATGCCGGCCTAACTGATACATTGATTTAAGCGTATATTGTATTTCATGGTGTTTATCTGTATTTATTAAAAACTGGCCTTCCACTTTCTGTGTTTCCTTTCATGGGTTCACCTGACATTTTTGGCAACAAATCTGCGGAGAAACCATGTAGCCCAAATATGAAAATAAGTTATAAATAAACTTGTATTGTATGGACTATGGACGTGTGAACATTTTGTGATTAGCCATTTTTTTTGTATGTAATTAACTAATTGAGAAAGCTGTAGCACTGGAGCAACTACTGATCGACTAACTACAATGTTTCCGTTTACATATACTGAAATATGAAGTAAAACACACAGATAGCTCTACTCATTGCCTGCAGTACCATAATACATGTAAATCTGCTCCTTTGTTCAGCCCTTCTCTTTGCTCAGACTACAGGACTATTTGTCTATTCCAGATTGCAATCAGGTCTCCATGTATTAGACCCAGATAAAAGGTTATTCTGTGGAATAAAGTCCTCCTGCTGGTCCGAGGCGGCCTCGGCTGTTCTTCTGTATTGTCAATGAGAAAGGTCTCTTTGTCTCCTTTTGGCTGTGTGGGAGTGGGGAACAGTTACTGTTGTGAAGACAGAAGCATGGAGACGCGGATGTCACTATGGAAACCAGACCCTTAACGGCTACGAAGAAACATTTACATGTCCTGATTGAGAAAACAAAGAGGAAAAAGGAACTACAGTCATTACTTTACTCTGACATAATCAGGGATTCTCCAGGAAGGCTGTGGGACACAAACCCATGAGGCTGCTTTATGGCCAGTTATGTCCGCAGTGACGGAGTTTTATCAAAACTATTGAAAAAGAAAAGTGAGTGGCACATAACAACCAATGGGATTCTTAGTCTCATGTTTAGAGGTCCTTTGCTAAATAAAGTACAGGATAAGAATGAGTAAGCAATACCCAGCGCTCCATGGAATAGGACCATATATTGCAGAGGTAGAAGTTAGGAAAACTAACTTACTTTGCAGGAGGATCTCAGTTGAGAACATCCCCTAATCTTGCTTGGCAATTTACCAAAATGGTGTTACCCAGGGCTTGGAATAAACGATCCACCGGAGGCAAGGTATCCAGGGTTTATTCATAAAGCATTATATGGGCTTAACAATATTACTTTGTTATAAAAATATTAAACTGGAAATAAGTAGTTATAGAAAGTGTGCAACGCGTTTTGGAGGATGATTTTAAGACAACACGAGTTCTAGGCGCAGTTTCTTTCCTGGACCTTTTAAGTAATTTTATCTTCTATATTACATATAATTTAACCCTTTCCAATCCACTGCCTGACGACATTCTGTTTGAAGGCTGTACAGCTCTGATGTCGGAAGACATCCGGCAGGGTATTCTTACTGTATATTACTGGCCACTCTGTTGTCAGGGGCTTCTCCAGCATGTAACATACTGCAGTACTGGCTCTAGTCAGAAGATGGCGCCATTACATAATGCCAGAAAGAGAAAGCCCCCTAGGAAACCCTGAATTTCCTGTATTGTATCCTGAAGTATAATTTTTAAGGCGTGAAGTTACCTCCCCAGAGTACCTTATGTAATCGTATTTAATTATTTATTTTTGTAATTTTACAATCTGTAGCCATATATAGTTTTCATTGTAAAACTTTACTTATTTTACATCATATCCGGTCGCCGGAGTGCATTAATGCCTCCGACCCTTTGGAGCACAAGGGCATGTGTTCCAGAGAGTGTTTCTAAGCTTGGACAAATTACGCCATTCAGAGCGCACAATGTTGGTAAACGCTAGTCTTCGCAGTCTTTTTGTGCACCAAAACAACCGCAAAAGCGGGAAATTGCAAATTTCTGATGTCTTAATTTAGAAATATATCACCTGGCTGGACATTTTGTTATGTACTCGAGAAAGGTGGAAGAGTCATCCTCCGAAACACGTTGCACACTTTTTTAATGCTATTTATTTACAGTTTCTTATTTTTCTATTGAACTGATATTGTTAAGCTCATATATTACTTTATGAATAAACCCTGGATACCTTACCTCCGGTGGATGGTTTATTCCAAGCTCAGGTTAACACCAATGTCATACATCGCCAACCGGAATGAGGGGATGTTCTAAACTGAGACACCCCTGTAAAGTAAGGGAATTTTCCTAACGTCTACTCTCAGCAATGTATGGTCCTAGTCCCTGCAGTGCTGGGTATTGTTTACTCATTTTTATCATGTACTTCACGTTTCCGAGATCTGTATCGGGATTATATTGATGCTCTCCTCCTTTGGATGCCCGTATGACCAGTAACCACTGGATAATTGGGGACTTCAGGTGTGACACACTAAAGGTGGCCCAGCCACGCCAGGTAACTCACCTCTGCATTACCTGTATATTTGGAATTTCTCAACCTTCCTACCTCAGAAGCACTGCCCTTGTTTATTATCTCTTTGCTTAAAGGGGTTGTCCCGCGGCAGCAAGTGGGTCTATACACTTCTGTATGGCCATATTAATGCACTTTGTAATGTACATTGTGCATTAATTATGAGCCATACAGAAGTTATAAGACGTTTTTCACTTACCTGCTCCGTTGCTAGCGTCCTCGTTTCCATGGAGCCGACTAATTTTCGCCATCTAATGGCCAAATTAGCCGCGCTTGCGCAGTCCGGGTCTTCTTCTTTTCTCAATGGGGCCGCTCATGCAGGATGCCGGCTCCGTGTAGCTCCGCCCCGTCACGTGCCGATTCCAGCCAATCAGGAGGCTGGAATCGGCAATGGACCGCACAGAAGCCCTGCGGACCACCGAGGGAGAGGATCCCGGCGGCCATCTTCAGCAGGTAAGTAAGAAGTCACCGGAGCGCGGGGATTCAGGTAAGCACTCTCCGGTGTTCTTTTTTAACCCCTGCATCGGGGTTGTCTCGCGCCGGGGGGGGGGGGGGGGGGGGGGGGGTTGAAAAAAACCCAAAACCCGTTTCGGCGCGGGACAACCCCTTTAATGAAAGCAGCAGCCTGATTGGTTATGTGTACCTACCATACTACTACTAGTATCTATGTATTAGTCTTGAAAAATCTACCCCATTGCTTTCACTCCCAAATTAGTTTCCAAATGAGATGTATGCAAACACCCGCCAACCCAAACCCGGTACTTAAACAGAGCTTGTTACCACCTTTATGTTGCTCCCTTTGAGATATGTCTGTAAATTAGTTTGTCAGAACATTATATGTTATTTGCATCAGTGCTTCCATACAGGACTAAATGAAGTAGTTCTCTATGTTCAGGACATCTGTTATAGCCCCAATCACCTCCTGGGCTAACCCTGCCCTCCGCTCGCCAATTGACTGCCGTCTCCCTATGTACAGTGATAGGGAATCAGCTGTCAATTACTAGCTGGATTGTGGCATATGCAGGGTAGCCTGAGCTCAAGAATATCGGCGACTATTTCTTGTAGTCTTCTATGGGGTAGCTGCTACTGATAAAATGTCAGGAACACGCCTAGAAGCAGTATACACACACACACACACATATATATATATATATATATATATATATACACAAACACACATTGTCAGTAACATCCCTCTCCTAGAAGAAGTATAGAATAGGAATTTAGTTTACCGTTGACACCCTTTCTTGAAGTCGTTATGACAGTATATGGGCTTCCCACCCAACCCCTTATCACATCTTGTGTGTATATATGTATACGGTAAACTAAATTCCTATTTTCCCCTCGACATCATACGTTGGAGGAATACCACATTATAAGCAGGGCTTAGGGTAGGACTACAGCCTGTAACACCTTCCTTCCAAAGGCCGTATCTCAACCGGCCTCCAGCTCTAGTCTACATGAAGGTGTGGTTACTGGACCACGTGGCGGCTCTGCAAATTTGGCCAGTGGTGGCGTGGGCCTTTTCTGCCCAGGAGCACGCTATGGCCCAGGTGGAGTGGGCCTTCAGTAGGGGAAATGCCCTGGGACTTGTAGGCATCTTTAATGGCTCGTTTGACCCATCGCGCATTGTGTCTTTAGAAGCGGCCTTTGCCTTAGCTGGCCCCTGCAATTGAACAAAGAGTTTATAAGATTTCCTGAAGGAATGTGTTGCTTCCAAGTACGCCAACACTGCCCTCCTGCCATACAAGTTATGGAACTTCTGTTCCTTCTGGTTTCGGGGGTCTTGGCAAAAAGAGGGAAGAGTTATTGATTGACCCCTATGAAAATCCATCAGGACTTTTGGCTGAAAGAAGGGATCTAACGTAAACGTAATTTTGTCTGGATGGACTATCATGTAGGAAGCCTTAAGCGAGAGGACCTATAGCTCTCTCACCCGTCTAGCTGACATAATTGCCACTAGAAGGGATACGGTACTTTGTATGTGAGGGTGGAAATTGATAAGTCTGCAAAAGGCTCGAAGGGAGGTTCACAAAGTGCTTGTAGAACTAAGGATAAATCTCAGGGAGGAGTAGTCTTCCTGATTAAGGGGTGAAGTCTGCTAGCACCCCTATGGAATTTCTTGACCCAGCTATGGTCTGCCACGGAAAAGTCAAAGAAAGTCCCCAGGGCTGCAACCTGGACTTTTAGAGTATTTGGACTTAACCTCTTATCCAAGCCCTCCTGCAGGAAGTCAAGGATTCTAGGGATCTCGGGCTGAGATAGCTCCCGAATATCCTGTCTCATCCACTCCGAAAACTTTCCCCAGACTTTTGAGTAGAATCTCCTAGTCGAAGGTTTGAGGCTCTCACAGATGGTTGACACAACCCTGTTTTACCTTTTCAGCATCCAGATGGTTAATTTGAACCTCTAGCCCCCCAGGTAATGTAGCTGTGCCCGATGTAGCAGGTCTGGTCTCATCGGCAGGCAAATGAGATCTCTGATAGAGGGAATTTAACAGTGGGAACCAAGGCCTCTTGGCCCAAAAGGGAGCCATCATTATTATGGCAGCTCTCGATCTCTGGACCTTCCTTAATACAAGCGGTATTAGAGGCAGGAGGAAAAAGCGTATGCTAGATCCCAGACATGCGACAGGGCATCCATTTCTACTGCCTGAGCCTCTGCTCCCCGAGAGAATAGATGACATTTAGCGTTTCTTCTGGAGATGAACAGGTCTATCTGTGGAGTCCCCCACTCTGTAGTGAGTAATTCGAACACCAGAAGATGTAACTCCCATGCAACGGGATGCACTTCCCTCCTGCTGAGGAAGTACACCATCATGTTTTCTGAACCTTTTACATGAAAGGCCGACAGAGATCGGGTTAGTTGCTCCGTCCAGCGTAGGATCTTCCCTGCCAACCGCTGCAGAAGAGGATTCTTAGTGGAACCCTGGTGACGAATAAGTGATACTGCTGTCACATTATCTGAGAAGATCTTAACATGTCTCCCTTCTATCTGTCTGAAAGCTGTGCGGGGATTTCCAGACCACATTTACTGTAGTTCTTTAAAGTTAGACGTATTGGCTACCTAATGAGGACCCCAAATCAATTGTATGTGCCTCCCCTGTAGGTGGACCCCTCAGCCCGTGGAGCTGGCGTTAGTTGTAATACCTACTGAGGTGGTCAAGGTTCCACTCGGTGACTTTGGTGAGAATATCTATTGACATCCAGCAACAGAGGGAGTCCCTAACCTTCGGTGATATGGAGATTCTCTGGTTTCAAGAAGCCCGAGTCCTGTCCCATTTTTTGAGGATAAAGGCTTGCATTTTTCTGCTATGGGACTGAGCCCAAGATATAATACCGATGCAGGAGGTCATAAGGCCCAGAACTCACATAGTTTCTCTAATAGATACTCCAGGAATTTTTATAGAGGATTACACACGTTTCTAGATTAGGTTGCCTTTTGGAGGGGAAAGAACACTGGAGGTGGGAATCCAGTAGAACACCTAAATTTTTTTTCCCTAGGTTCAGGTTCTAGGCTTCTGCGTGTTAATGAGCCAGCCTAATTCCTGCAGCAAAGCAAGAATAACTTCTAACTGTGAACTCAAGTCTGCGAGGGATTCTGGCACAAGGAGGAAGTTGTCCAGATAAGGGATAATGATTATCCCTAAGTCGTGCAAACGTGTAACCATTTTTAACACTATTTTAGGGGACGGAGGAGATCCGAAAAGGGTAGACAAACTAGAAGTGATGAATCAAATCGTCCATATGTAACACAAATCTAAAATATCTTTGGGAGTTGGGGTGGATGGTTTGTGACAGACGGACACACACTTGTTATTTGTATAGCGCCAACTTATTCCGCAGTGCTTTCAGGTAATTTATTTATTATCCCCAGCAAGCTGGGTACTCATTTTACAGACCTGGAAGGTAACCTTGAGCCGGCTACCTGCACCATGTGAGATTGAACCTGCAACCTTCATCTCGTGAGCGAAAGCTTAGGACTGCATACTGCTGCCTTAACAGTTTGCGCCACACAAGGCCAATAGGCATCTTTAAATCGATGGTGGCCATAACACTACGTTGAATTTTTTGTAAACTCATATAGGATTTTTACATTTATTATGGTTCAATAAGAATTATCCGGTTTTGTGACTAAAAATAACGGGGGAATAAAACCCTTTTTGACAATCTTCTTTGGGAACAGGGATGATGGCCCCTAACGTTAGTAGGTTCTGAATCCCTATATGCAAGGCCTGTTGGAGGAGGGGGTGACTAGAGGGAGGTTACTACAAATCTCCTGGGGGGGGGGGGGGCAGTGAGAACTCGATCCTATAACCCTCCGATATTAAACGTAACACCCATTCATTAGCTGTAATGTTCCGCCATACACTATGAAATGTGGACAATCTCCCACCCACTTGTTGGGGGTAGAAGTGAACGTACTCTTTGATGGAATCTTACCCCTTCCGGGTAAGACCATCTTCCAGTTTTCCCATTTCCTTTGTATACCCTAGATGAGGAGTGGGGTATTTGTGGCCTCTTGGGGGGGGGGAAATCTCTCGACCAGTAACCCCTGACTTTTATCAGCTGTACCTTCTCCAGAAGGTGTTCCATGTCCAGGCCAAATATATGTTGACCCTGAAATACACGTCTACTTTGGGAACATCTTCAAAAGTTGCTATGTCATCCTCTGAAAACAGGAGCCTATCTTTAAAGTCCTTTGATAGTATTAGATTATGCTCCGCATACTTCTATTCTTTCAGTGTTAAATTTACTGGGAACACTGGTTTGCGTCAGGAAAAAAGGCCGGCAAATATTTCGTCTTGGCATGGAACGAGGCTGCTGTCTCTTCCTCCACTTGCATAGTTTTGCAAAGTGCTCTGTGTCTATGTCAGCGGAGGAAAATAAATATATTTTCTCCTCCTGCAATTCCTCACTGAACCCCGATAATTCCTCTACTGAGAGGTTGTCCCCTAACTCGGACTCTGAGTCCAAAGATCCAAGTCTTGTTCTTTTCGCAGAAGTAGAGGGCACTGGCTACTGGAAGTTGGATATGGAGGCCTGAACTTCCCCTCGTACTATGGCGCAAATATCTGGCATCACCAAGGTTTTTTCCTCCTGCAAAACTTTTGTCATACACAAAGCACAGAGTGACTTTGTGTACGTGTTGTCTAGACATTTTAGACACACTGGACATTTTTTTTACTTCTTTTTCTGGCCTCTCTAGACTTCTGTGCATCCCTGTCTTGTGATGGCATGGAGTGCAGATGTTAAAGTGTGTGTAATGGTGGTAGTGTGCATTGGTTGGACGACTCACTTTTGTCGAGTCTCAGATTCCTCTGTGGCGGACATCCAAGCGGCAGAGCCAGCAGTCTTGAAGAGCACCGGAGGATCAGGAGCCCGTTCTTGCATACACCAGCAGAGCACAACTTGCAGCTGCTGTGTGTCTTTTTTCAAATTTTCATGGTTCTCCACTAAGCCACGCATCCCCCGTTGAGTTGCCGCTGAGGCTCTGCCCCATTGCGAAGCATCTGACATCAGTCCGGCATCAGACCAGGAAAAAGACAGCTCCTGCCGCTGGTAAGACCCACGAGGCGGCCGCCGCGGATGATGGCAGCGGACCCTCACTTGAGCCCCGGCCCGCACAGACTCAACTGGGACTCTACCCCGGCCGGGCTCTGGAGACCTTCCTTGGATACCCCGCCCGCGCTGTCACAGACAATGTCCAGGAGGATAAGCTCAACCCCCCAAGAGGTCAGGCACCATCCGTAGGAGTCTTCTGCTGTCACAAAGACACTGGTGTTCAGGTGGGTGGGGAGAGGTTCTTTTATGTTCTTCCGCTTCCTTTCCCCACAGGACTGCATACCTCCAACGTATGCTGCCATGATGACGAAGGGAAAAACTAGATTTTGTAAGAACTTACCGTAAAATCTCTTTCTCGTCTTGTTCATTGGGGGACACAGCAAAGACCTTGGGGTATAGCTTCTGCCACTAGGAGGCGACACTAAGCATAAAAAAGTGTTAACTCCTCCCACTAGCTATACCCCTCTTGCAAGCAGCATGCTAGCTCAGTTTGTGTGCAAGCAGTAGGAGCAGCCAGTAGGAAACAACACAGAGAATAAACAACAATACTCACGAACTGTAACTCATTCCAACACCGTGTGCGACTGCACCGAGGACCCTCTCCTAGGGAGTATACGTCACAGTTCCAATACCAGACTGGGTGGGTGCTGTGTCCCCCAATGAACAAGACGAGAAAGAGATTTTACGGTAAGTTCTTACAAAATCTACTTTTCTCATCTGTTATCATTGGGGGACACAGCAAAGACCTTGGGACTTTCTAGAGCAGTACCCAAGGGGGTGGGAAAATAGAAGAAGCCGCGTGTGTAAGGAGCAACCTGCCCTTCAACTGCGACCCGCGTTAATGGATTACTAAGCATCCAACATGCTCAGACAGAGCTTAAAAGGGGCCTAAGTAAAAAGCCCGATCCACCCTCTGGGGGAAGAAATCCTGACAAGGAGCCTCTGATGAGGCACTCGCTGTAAGAGTATACAAGCCGTAATACGGCCTGAGAATAGAACCTCGCTGTGACTGTGACCATGTATGCCGCGAGTCGATCCGTTGCAAGGATTCCCCCCGGAGACACCGGAATCCAGTCGGAGTTGCCAGGATTAGCAGCCGTGCACTAACGTGACTGAAGCATGCTACTTACGCGAAGTACTCTTGCGTAGTCAGACCAAGCCAACTTACCCTGGAGCGTTCCTCAGAACTACTGACAAAGGTGCCCACCGATACTCCGCTGAGTGGCCCCGATACCGACGGCAGACTCACCGCAGGTAGATAACGATCGTCTCCTGTACCGACGGTACAAGGTAGGCATCCAAAGCAGAGTTGTTGGGCCCCAAGCGCAGAGACTTCAGAGAGTTGTCGGCCTTGCGCCAGTCGACTTAGTTGTAAGTGAGCTTCTCTATACCTCCAGGTAGCCAACCTCACCTTCACAGTCCCTCCGTGAGGGAGGACGCAGGTCGATTCCAGACGCCCTGAAGATACTACTTGTTGAGATCTGCCCCGTTCCATGCTGGAATTCCGTGTTGACCAAGGCTGGAGGATCTGCTGTGTAACCCAACTACCTCCGTCCATGACGTCGGCTGTCAGATTAGAGCGTTCATTTGCATGGCCCCTCGTGCTTCTGAGGACATCCGTCCCCTGGAATGGAGACTAAGTGGGTAATCAACTAGCGCTAACCCCGTACTAGGATTCAATGTTACCGCGAGAATCTACTAGGCACCACAAAAGTTGGGCACGCAAGGCAGCAAGGGTACACTAGAAAGGGACTCTCACTGATCCCCTTGGCACAACCCCAGCAGTAGGGGAGGGCCGAACCCTAAAAGCTGCCGACAGTACAAGTATGTACTGTTTTACGCTCAGCTGCAAGCAATAACGCAGGGAAGGCGACGCCTGAGTATCGCCGAGAGCCGCTGGATCTGCCCTACTCAACTCCATTAGGCGTGTTAACCTCCCTATACAGTTCTGCACCCCTTAGGGTCATCAGGAGCTCTGCCTCCAGTAGTGAGATAGCCACGGCTGTAGGACAAGTAGTCCAGCGGTCATAGCAAGCACAACATGCCCTGTAGTTCAGTGACCGCCTGAAGGAATGCGGACTCATAGTGGATCAGCATGACAAGACGTCGACTGGAGGGGCGCCCCAAGTTGCTCGTAGGAAGCTGCAGGTGTTCATCCAAGGGGGGTAGCCATTAGGTAAAGGTCCAGCGCGCAAGCTCTTCGCAGACTTCCTATGAGTATTCTCCTTCCCTCGGAAAAGTACCACAGGACTCAGCAAGACCGAAGTACAGCCCAAGGCCGTATAAGATGTTGTCCCTGGGATGACTATCTTGGAAAGTGTAACTCTTGTACTATAGCGAGATCACATACCATATATGGTTCTAGCCGGGCCCTGTCCGCGTGGCATCCCAGCATCGGACATTGCGGTCTGTTTGCCTGCAGGGAATGCGGAGGGGCAGCTAGCCGTTAGGCCAGGCTCAACTCCAGTCAGGCCTGTCACCGACGTCAGCGTACCGCTGACAATCAGTGTGAGTAACATTGTTCATAGACCGAGATATTCTCTGCTGGCCGTAAGCCAGTACTGCAGGGGAGAGCGCACTTGATAAATGGCTCTGTCCCGGACTCCGACCAGAATGTAGGAAACTACTGAGGGGAAAAATCTGACTCCGGCTCAGACCAGTGTATGCGCTGCTTCAGGCATGGAAGGCACCACCGGGCTCCGCAGCCTGGGGTGCTGCCGACAAGCGGCCTGAACCCCGTTGTATGTAAGACAAGGTATTCTCCAACTAGGTGTAGTCTCGTTCCGTAACGAGAGCGCACACCGCATGTGTGCCTTGCCTGCCGCTGTCCGCGTGTCCTCCTGGACACGGACACTGTGGTATGATTGCCTGTGGAGAGAGTCAGCCCAATTTGGGGCAGACCTGTGAAAGAATGAGTCCAGAGACTCCTTGTGTGAGTACTGACGAGAGGTCGCATACTCTGTAAGATGAAAGTCTCTCCACTTAATCTGGTACTTCAGTGGGAGCACATTCGCTATGCGGCTGTGGCCGCCCCGCCTGCATCTCCTGGAGTCGGGCACTGCGGTACATGTGACTGCGGGGGACAGCAGGGGAGCTGCCGACGGGCAAGGCTCAACCCAATGCGGAGCAGACCTGTGCCGCGACAATTTTAGAGTCTCCCTGTGCAGTACCCTATCCAGAAGGGATGGTACCACAGGTGTCAGCAAGCCCAGAGTAATGCTGACCAGAGTTCGCACATTGTTGTCAGTATATATAGTGCTGTAGCGAGAGCGCACCTGGCCTGTAGCTCTGGCCGCGTGTCCTCCTGGACTCAGACACTACGGTACTGCAATAGGGGAGCTACCGACGGGCAAGGCTCAACCCGGCCCGGAGCAGATGATAGGATGCTGATTCCAGGGACTCCTTGTCAGCGCGCCCAGGTAATGCTGACCATCCGGTTGGACGCTGTATACAGTAAGGCGAGATATCCCTTGCTGGATGTATCTCGTACTGCAGCGAGAGCGCACTTGGGATGTGGCTCTGGCTAGCCCCGTCTGTGTGTCCTCCTGGGCACGGATGCTGCGGAATGCTGGCTACAGGGAACTGCAGAAAGGGGCAATGGGGGAGCTACCGACAGGTAAGGCTCAACCCGGTCCGGAGCAGATATGGGCAGCGATGGTTCCAGACGGTCTTTGTGTAGTACCGTGGAAGGTACCAGATGTCTGAGCAGGTCCGGAGAATGCTGCCAATAGTTCAGCACTGTTGTCCGTAGTGAGAGCGCACCTAGTACGTGGCTCTGGTCGGCCCCGTCTGCGTGTCAAAGCAGGGGACCGCAGGAAGCGCCATAGGGGAGCTACCAGCAGCGGGAAGCCCCGATAGGCTGAGTGCAGTCTGAACGAGACCCCAGTAACCCCAACTTCTCGCGTGGATTGCGTACGGAACGGTAGCCTAACTGTGAGCTGGTGGGCTGCACATTCGCCATATACACCGGCCTATGGCAATAAACTTAACCGAACGGCCGTGAGCTACGCCATCTGTTCAGCAGCAATCACAACCTGACCTGCGGCAGTGCACACAGGATATGTGCGCCTGAGACCGCTGTAGAGGACAATGCTGACTGCACAGCCTCTAAAAAACCGTGGCCGGGCAATGGTAAGGCGTATCGGTGGGCCGGACGAAAATGGACGCACCGCGGCATGACCTTCCTAGCAGGAACGCTGGGAGGCGTAGGCGTGTGACGCCATGTTGCGGGGGGAGGGGCATCCTCCTGGACGCGCCAACGCGAGTAGTAAGAAGTGGCTGCGCGGGGCACGAGTAGTGGGAGCCATGTGACCGCCCTGCGGCAATTTTAAGAGGCCATGCACCAACCCATAGGGCCCCTTGCCGTGGCAGGGGCGTCTGAGAGAAGGGGCTAAGCAGGGGGCCGCGGGGGCCCGGCTCAGGAGAAGAGTGGGGCCACCCGCCGACACGTGGGGCCCCTAGCCGTGGTGGTGGGTGAGGGGCGCGCGGCGCCATGTTGATAAAGGGCGCGCGCGCGGCGCCATGTTGATAAAGGGCCCATGCGGAGAGAGGCGTGTAGCGCCATGGGACCGCTCAGCAGCACTTTTGAAAGGTCCCCGCCCCTAGCCGCAGTAGGAGCACCGTGTGAGAGAGGGGGGGCACGCGGGGCCGAGCTGACAGTGGCGCCAAGTGACCGCTCGGCAGCACCTTCGAAAGGTCCGCCGAGCGCGGCGCCATGTTGATAGAGGCGCGCGACGCCGAGCTGACAGCGGCGCGCGGCACTGCTGAGAGAGGCGCGTGGCGGCACTGCTGAGAAGGGGTGCGCAGCGCCGTGCACGGCACTTTTAAACCGTCCGCGCGCCAGCACAAAGATCATCTTGTACGGCCGTCAGGGCCGAGCCGCTTCGCGGAGGCTCACCTGGCGGCGCCATGTTTTGGGGGAGGATCGCGGGCGGAGTATAGCATCTCCGGCAGCGAACAGGGCCACCTGCAAGCTCTCCGCCGGCGTGCAGCAACAAGATAATGTGCAACAAGCCGCCTGACCGCTCCATCTCTGGCCAAAAACAGCGCTTTCAAGTATAACATGCCGGCGACACAACAAGCCGCGAACGGCCAGGAGGCCGTCAACGGCAACCACATGCACAAACACGCCGACACGGGCCAAGTCCCCGCACACACCCAGCAGCAGCCAATGCAAAAAAACACATAGACATTACGGTCCGCACGGCGGCGGACTAACAAAATAAACCCACATACTTACCTCTTGACTGAGGTAGGGTGGCTCCCGGGCTCCAGCAGAGCTTCTCCCCATCATCGCCTGCCTTTGATGAGGCAGTGGATGCCGAACCATAAATAAGGGGGGCTCTATGGCTGGCGGGTCACACTCAGTTTGGTGGCCGAGTGTGCCTCCTTTTCTTCAGAGGGGGCCCGGCAGACAACAGATGTCTGTAGTTACGTCTGTTCGCCGCCCTCGGTGGGTTAACGGGGAGAGTCCTGCCTCCTCGTTATGCCCTGGCCTTCCGGAGAAAAAAAGGAAACTAATGGAAAAATTCAAAAGAAAGAAAAAAATAGTCTCAGCAGGAGAGACAGTCCTGCCTCCTACACACTAAGCTAAAAACTGAGCTAGCATGCTGCTTGCAAGAGGGGTATAGCTAGTGGGAGGAGTTAACACTTTTTTATGCTTAGTGTCGCCTCCTAGTGGCAGAAGCTATACCCCAAGGTCTTTGCTGTGTCCCCCAATGATAACAGACGAGAAAGCTCAGTAGTGGTCAGTAAAAAGGCGTATTGCAATCTCTAATAGGTTAAGTACATCTCGGGCTGTTGTCCATTCACCTACAAAGAAATCTACACTAGCTACAAGCTGGAGTAGATTTCAGGTATAATTTATGCCAGATTCCGTGGTAAATTAGACCAGGGCATCAACGCCGCGCCCGACAAACCATGCCTATTGAAAGAAAAAAAACGAAAAAAAAAAAAGATTTGCAGAGTAAATCTTAAGAAAAGGCTTAGTGTGTGCAAAAATCTTTTTTACACAAACCACATAAAGAAGTGGGATTTTATAGAACTGATGGATGCTTCATCCCGCTAGCCAGTGAGGTTGTTGATGGGTTCCCTTGAAGTAGAGTGTTACAATAATACAACGGATGAGGAGGGTTTCGATGTTGACAAAGTTATTAATTTATTAGACAGCAAAAAATAAAATATACACCAGAAACAGACTTCAAGAAACAAAAAGTCTTTGTGTTTTGTAGACTTGTATACACCGTGCCAATGGCGGCAGCGACTAGGATATGGCAAATTGTTCAGAATATCTATTAACAAACATTTGCTGTAGTCTTAGATCTGAGCAGCACGGAAATACTTGGACATAAAGAATGCAGCTTCTCTGTATTTCTACATGAGGCAAGTACTTCATTAAAGATGCATTTTCTTAGAACAGGCAGAAAGCGTCTTAATTAAAATTATCCAAAACCTTTTATTAACGAAACACGGAAGTCGTCTTATAAAATATGTTCACACAGGAAAAATAATTGAAAAGCCTTGATCCACCTTTTGTTTTGCTCCTCGAGGTGGCGAACGCTTCTTCAAGTGACTATACTGGGTCAAGGAGAGACCTGGCCATTATTGCCTATATATTTTTTCTTTTGTAGCAGGTTTATATAAATTGTCTAGAAAATGGCCTGTTCTATTTTTTTCGGTATAATATGGTTATATTTCTGTTGTGAACCGAGACTTTAGCTTAGACATACCAGTCTCCATACCTTACTTTGCGTACAACTATATGATATTTCATACATACATATATATATTGACAAGGTGGTCTATATAAATTAATGTTGATACGTTATCAGTCAACCAGCAGATAACTAAATTCTTACATTTAAATAAAAACAAAAAAATAAAATAAAAATCAAAATTATATACATGTACACGGGTATAGATATATACACACACTCCAACAACAAGAAAGGGGTATCAGAGAGATGGCTGAATGAGCTAGAAGGTGAACAATATCTTACAATGGAAGTGTGGAGAGTGTAAAAATACCAGTAAAATAGAGGCGGAAGGAGATGAGAAGAAGAGGGCATACCCAAAAAGATAAAAAGGAGAAAGGGAGAATTCCAAGGACTTGGACACCTTTCTCGGCATTTGTGGTAAGTCCTAGAAGGAACACATTCTCCAGGATATGTAAAAGTGGCAGCCGGGGTTTTGGTGTTTTCAGCTCCTCCGGGACTTAGAGTGCTGGATAAGCCACTGTAGAGTGATGTCTGGAAGAAACACATGAAGCATTACAGCATAAGCAAGGGTGTCATATATAACAAGGCAAGTAGATCTACAACAAATGGAGAAATAGAACATAGCATGTCCATCCAGTTCAGCCTATTACTCCTCAATGTTGATCCACAGAAAGGCAAAAACCTCCAATTAGGCAGATGGCAATTTTCCTCATTTAAAGGGGAAAAAAAACCTTCCTGGCAATTAGAATAACCCCCAGAATCATCGACCCTTCAGAGTAGTCAGTGATATAACATGCAATATTGGAACACTAAAGAAAGACATCCAGGCCCCTCTTATATTCTTTTATCGAGTTCATGATTATCACATCCTCAGGCAGAGAGTTCTATAGTCTCACTGCTTTTACCGTAAAGAACACTCTATGTTGCTTTTTTCCTCTAAATGTAGAGAGTGCCCCCTTGTTACAGTCACAGTCCTGGGTATAACAGATGATGGGAGAGATCTCTGTATTGTGCCCTGATATATCTATACATAGTTTGTAGGTCGCCTCTTAGACGTCTTTTTTCTAAACTGAAGAATCCCAATTTTAATAGCCTCTCTGGGTATTTTAGTCCGTCCATTACATTACTTTAGTTGCCTGCCTTTGTACCCGCTCAAGCTCTGATATGTCCTTCTTGAGTACCAGTGCCCAAAACTGTACACAATATTCCATGTTTGGTCTGACTGGTGACTTGTAGAGGAAGAACAATGATATCATTTGCCCCTAGACCTCTTGTGATGCCCCCCTATTTGTCTTGGCAGCAGTTGCCTGACACTGGTTTCTCCAGTTAAGCTTTCCGTTAACTAAAACCCAAGTCCTTTTCCATGTCAGTGCTCCCCAGTGGTTTTCCATTTAGTCTGTAACGGTAACATGCATTTTCCTATCCACGCGCAGAACCTTATCAGTGTTACACCTCAGTTACCACTTTTCTGCTCCCAACTTATCCAGATCCATTTGCAACCCCATTCTGTCCTTGGTGTTAATTACTTTACACAGTTTTGTATCATCTGCAAATATCGATATTTTACTGCACAATCCTTCTACTGGGTCATTAATAAATATATAGGTCTTTAGCAAAAATAGGAGAACCAAAAGATGCAAGCTCTGCAAAGAATGCATGTTTATTTCAAGCTATTCTTCACCAACAAGAGCAAAGCCATGTACAATTGGCGCACCCCTAAACACATTACAACGTCTGTAGAAACACACTAACGGTACCGTGACAGAGATATGCGCTCTCTACAGACTTGCTTCCAGGGGTCTCATGGGGGGGGGGGGGGGGGGGTGTCAGTCTGCCTTTTAAAAATATCCCAACAATAGTGCCGTATGCTGCAATATTTGTGCGGTTAAAAAAAATACCAGACCCTCGACGGACCCCAGTAAAAGGCTCAGCGGTTCCACCAAATGGATAGCGAGTGGCTTACGGTTATAAGATAGGATCTGAATGAAGTTTGCCGCGGTTGTGTTTTTGCTCAGGTTCTCCGCTTCCCTCCCATAGTGTAATGTTGGGTTTACATGGAAGGACCAGTTTTAAAGGAAGCCAAAGGAATACCTTAGGAGGTAGCTTGAGAAATGGCATGGAATGAGGAAACAAATACATGCAGTATGTGCGGACCTTTATCATTAATGTGTAATAATTATATATATATATACAGCAAGTGTTTAAAGGGGTTTTCTGGGTCATTTCTATTGCTTCAGGATACGCAGCTGTGAATGTGTAAATGAGCCCTTAGTCTATGATCTACAGGTATATCTAGAACATTCTCTACAATGACCCTCCCAGCATTACTTCCCCTAGGCCTTGCAGATTATTAGTACCTACATGCAGAACTTTACATTCATCCACACTGAATCTCGCTGGGGCAGATACTAACACTACCTAATAGTTAGTGCACACTTAGACTAGTCTTAAGGTGCTTTTACAGGAGACGAGTTTCAGGCACTTAAGCGTCTGACACTTGTCCCAATGATCATCACTCATCTGCTTTCACAGAGGAGCAATAGTCTTTCAGTAAATGGAGGTGGAGCACGCTGGAGAGCTCTCTAGTCTGTCCGCCTCCATCTCCATTTTTGCAGATGACACCACGCTATATAATATAGTGCAGTCTATGGAAAATCATCACGAGTTATGAGCAGACTTGTATTCTTCCTAGCACTATGCTCAGTGTGTCCACCTGAACAAAACAGAGTGAACTTGTAGTTTTCAGCCCCTTCTAGGAGTTAAAACCTTAGGGTGCCGTCACACTTGCATGAAAATCACGCGATTTTTGTGTGATGCGAGAGAAAACGCAGAATTATGAAGCCCATGCTTTTAAATGGTTTCATTCACATCTACGATGTTGCGAGATTTGAACATCGCTGCCTGCCCTATCTTTCTGTGTTTTACTTTTTTTAAAAATCGCCCATGTTTCCCTATGGGGCCTTCATTTTATCGCATCGCAACGCACGAACTTGTGATTTTCATGCAATGCGTTTTTAGCATTAGAAACTCCTATTGTTTATCTCAAGAAAAACACAGGAGAAAGTCACAAGTGGCAGCGATGTTTTAGGAAAAAAGCATTGCTGACGCTCAGACATCTCTTGAGCAAAACTGTGATTTTGCCATGATTTTCTCACATCAATATCGCGATCACCAGCATGAAGGAGCACTTATATGAAAATCACATCTATGCAAAGTTCCTATATGAGGCATGTGATGGGATTGTTTCCCAAAGCGTGCCAGAACCTGTCTTAGGGTACTTTTACATGGGCAGACTATCAGCAAAAAAGTCGCTCAAATTAGCAATTTTGACCAATTGTTGTCCCATGTAAAAGTGGGGTCCAACAGGGTACAGAGCGAGAAGTGGCACGTTATTTGTTTTGTTTCAGTGAGCTGCTCCAAAGTGACTTATGAGCGATTTTTCATTCACTACCCTTTTCAGTCCAATTACAAATTCTACTTTCTAAACCAATAGACCGTATTGTACCCGTTCGCCATCTATGAGGGACAGTGTCATACGCCTTGGCAAAATCCATAAACACAGTACCCGCACAGCCTGGCCTCTGTCCGCTCTCCTACTCCCCTCTTCATAAAAACAAATCAGGTTAGTTTGACAACTTCTGTCTTTGGTGAACCTGTGCTCACTATCACTTTTAGACAGATGGGTTAACAGTCAAAAGAATTGTTCAAACGAACTAAAGTGAACGATAATAATCGTCCGGCTGGACGGCGAATAGAAGTAGTTTGTTGTTCATATTCTGCAGGCATAAAAGCCATCATTGGCGCCTTCACTTATTGTTCGGTTTAAACAGCAAAAGGCCCTCTATTCGCCTATAGAGACTGAACAATTCTCATTTGCGTGAGACAACGAGGCATTTGCCTGTCTTAACAGGCTGAACGAGAGCTAACAGAGACAGCACTCGCTCAAATCAGAATGGTCTCGTCTAAAAGGACTCTTATAAAACCATTTTTTAAATGGGAAGATGGAACAATGTATCTACAGCGCCACCTATTGGAAGGCAGCGGTCCTGCAAATCAATGTCAGACTTTTTAACAAGCCCTGTAACAATGTCTGGGAATTATGAGCCAAAGCCAGAAACTTCTTCCAAAGAAGATAACCATGTACAAACAGTGGTTTCGGGATTTTTGCCCCTCATCAGTGTGCAGAAGGTTTCTGGCTTGGCTAGTAAGAGGCCTGTAGACACGGGTCAGGAAGGGTATTGGTTTTCCTTAAGGAGAGCACCTAGAAGGTGTGAGGAGACTTATAAGACCATCCATCCATGCTCCTCACACCTTCTAGGTGTACTTGGGAGAAATTGGGTAGCAAATTGAGTGGTGCTTTTTCTCCTATTGCCTCTTGTGAAAATGAGAAGTTTGGGGCTAAACCTGAATTTTCTTGGAAGAAAAAAAAAAAGGTAAAAATCAGAATTATTCATTTTTGCATCCAAATGTTAACGTCCACAAAACACTCATGGAGTGAAAATGCTCACTGTGCCCCTTAATAAATTCCTTGAGGGCTCTAGTTTCCAAAATGGGGTCTTTTGAGCGACGTTTCTTATATTTGCAATGCAAGGCCTCTGCAAACCTGAAATTGTGACTGGAAAATGTCCTAATAAGAGGGAGGTTCCAAAATCCACAAGCTGCTCCTTCAAGTTCTGAGGTTTGTGCTTGAATCAAGTTGTAAACCAGGGCTAAATATGGGATATTTCTGAAAACTGCAGATTCAGGATAATAAATATTGAGATTTCTCTGGTACAGAAGAAAAAAAAAAAGTTTGAAAAAGTTTGTAAAAAAAAATTAAATGTTTAAATTTCACCTCCACTTTGCTTAAATTTCAGTGAAACATCTAAAGGGTTAACAAACTTTCTAAGGGTGGTTTTGAATACTCTGAGTAGTGCAGTTTTGATAAAGGGTGATTTATTGGGGGTTTCTAATAAACAGGCCCCTCATACCTACTTCAAAACTGGTCCCTGAGAAAAAAAATTGAGTTTGGGAATTTTCTTCAAAATTTGAAAAATAGCTTCTCCACCTGCTAAGCCTTAGGACATCAAGAAAAATACAAAGGAAAGTTTAAACATTATGCTGATATAACTTGGATGTATGTTAGATGTTATTTAACATTTTGGTTGCTATGAATGTCTTACAAGCAGAAATGATCAATTTAGAAAAATGCACATTTTTCCAAATTTTGGATTTATTTTTCTAAATAAACAAAAATATACCAATCAAAATTTACCATGAATATAAAGTAAAATGTGTCACGTGAAAACAATCTCGGGATCACTTGAATATGTAATAGCATTCCAAAGTTATTACCACATAAAGTGACATGTCAGATTTGAAGAAGGGGGATGGGGAGAGGGAGGGACAAGTGGTTAAGGATCCTCCACCTACCTTGTAGTCTGTTAGCTCCCATCACCAGCCCCCCCCAGTTATTTACCTCTTTAGTTTCTGAAGTCAGCAGACTACTTTACAATGTGGAATATCGCCTACAGACAACAGGAATTGTAAACTTTTTCATTATGGGATCTTCTTTTTGTGGAAGTTTGGAGGAAATGTCTGCAATTTGTTTACATGAGGATTTTTTCATCTGCCCCAATACCGAAGTAGTAGCCACAGTTCCCTACTTCTTGCACTTGCTCCATAGCTATGCTTCCTACATATGACTGATCGTCCTGTGTGCCAGGAGTGTACTAATAGTTATCACGGAGACCCACCAGCTAACACTGCTGTCTCTATAAGATTTGCCATTGACAGGCATGCTGGAACACAAACCAATCAGAAGGGAGGTTTCCCAACCAACAAGATCTCCGGCCCCGGCTCTGACGTGTAACCATATTCTTACTGCCTCTTCTCAGTTACAACACGTAACTGGATTATGTAGTATAGCAGTGTGACACATTGCGCCACCAGAAACACTGGTACTAGAATTTCCCAATAGTTTCTTAATAACAGTTTTGTTTTATAACAACATTATTGTCTTCGTTATCTTTTAGCCCCATTAGAAGATTTGAAAATTAGAATATTCAGAATAAAGTTAGTTTGCAGCCGGCCTTATATTGTAGGCAGAGGTGAACATGTTAAGGTTGGGCCACTGCTCATGGGCCTGTGATGCTTGCTGGCTGCTGAGCCTAAAATCTGACAGTTTACTGACAATACACCACATGCAGCGGCATCTGTAAAGGCACACCACTAGTAACAGGCATTATACCAGGACAGGCCAGAGGATCCATGTGTGAGGACCCTTGTCAAATTAATCTGCAGGATCACCAGGATGTGCCTGTAGGTAAAGGCGCAGAAACTACATCTCACCAACGGCAGACACATAACATCAAATACGAGACACTCGCAGTAAGTAAAAGTCCTCCGTAATTACATACTTTTCTACTGGCACCTACCAATGTTGTCCTTTTCTTTGCAGGAAATGGAGTAGCAGCAGATCTCCCGGTCCTGGATGGCCGATAGGTTCCTAAACAAGAAACAGAATAGAATATAAGCCGATCCAGGCTTGTAAGACAAAACATTGCCTACTATAATATAATACATGCTTATTGTAGGGTAATTGTGTCAGGGCTAGTGCGATAACAATGACTCTTGGCGGGGCAGTCATTTATGTATACCGCAGCCCCTACGCTCTGCCAGCAGAGATCCCTTACAGGCTGCGATAGGCACTGCGCATGCCCAGGATTATGACGTCATGGACATGCACAGTGTGACTTTTTCTCAAATTCTCAGCTCTGTGCCGAGCGGGGCTCTGTATTAAACACTGTCCATTTGCAGGCATTGCGAAAATGCAGCATTTCAATACACAGCCCTTCAAGAGCTTCATATGAAACACAGAGAAATAGAGCGTGCTGCGATTTATTTCTCCTATGTTTTATACGGATGTCCCCTTGCATTTACAACGCAGGTGTGAATGGAAGAATGGAAGTCCATAGATTTTCATTGCCTTCATTCACAGTGTGTTTCACACGGGAAATACGCATGTGTAATACGCGGTGACAATCCATCCATGTTTTTAGGATTGTGCTGGGTTTAGTTAGACTCTGCCACGGCCCCTACTAGCGGCATCCTGGTGGTCTCGGGACCAGTCATATGATCGCCAGGAGCAATAAAGGCTTCGGCACGTTCGCTGCAGCGGTCCCATACACAGGTCTCACGTTCAGCTTAAACCCATGCTGTAAATATAAGGACCTCCTCACATACTTACAGCTGTTTATAAACGAACATACTCACATTCTTTCAATTAATTCTTTCTCATCAAGAGCACCCGAGATGTCTCTCTTGTTTCCAAGGACAAGGACCTGAAACAAAAACATACAGACTGGCTCAAAATTAACCTCTGGAACCGATGTCCTTCCATGATTCAACTTGCTATGGTTTTAGGCCGACTTCACACCTGCGCTATTGTTTTCATTGTTTATCTCTGTTATGGGAGCCTAATAGCACAAATAATGGAAGTGCTGGATCCAGCCCTGTGGTCTTGCATTATCCTGACACAATAGCACAACACGCTGCGCCATCCTGCCTCGGATTATTGGCTGCATCTGCGCCGGAGGGTCCAAACAGAACTTCTGACGCAGGTGTGAAGAAAGTCGTAGGTTGTTTAGTGAAAAACAAGAAAATCAAGAATTGAAAAAAAGTTTTGAAACAAATTGGGATCTTAATTGAAGGCCAACAATGTAGGAATTCTCTGTAAGTGAAAGTTTACCTAAAATAATACCTAAACTGCTTCCTTTAGGCCGGATGCCCACGGTGGGATTTTCGCTGTGGAATTTGCGGCCAAACGCCCACAGCGAATTCCACAGCAATGTCCGTCCATAGACATGCTAGGTTAAAAGATTCTTCCCTGCCCATGAGCCGAAATCAACTGCAATTTTCCGCTTGCGGGGGAGAATCACAGCATGCTCAATTTGGTGCACAAAATTGCAGTCAATGAAAGTCATCTGTCCCACGGCAAATCGCTGCAGATCAGCGTCATTATCGACATGTCCTGCACTGCGTATGTGCGCCAGCTGAGACGCTCACAGCGGATCCGGACATGCGAGTAGGAGACTCTGGGGGTCACCGGGTCTGATTCTGCTGCGTGATTTTGCAGTCGGTATCAGACCTGGCAGTGTAGCAGAATACAGTCACTTATGAAGAAAGCGGAGGGAACGTTGGTGTTTGGACAGACAGGACGGCACCCGCACATGGCCAACCGCGGCTCGGCAGAACTGGTGTACACACTGATTATTGATGACGGCCAGTAATAATCAATTTGAAAGCAAGTTCTCAGCTGCTGTCTTTACCCCATCAACATGCCAATTAGGACAGCCTTTCCATCTCTTCGTTCATAAGATCTTGGAGTAGTAAATGAATCCTGCATACAGCTTCTACTGCCAAGGAAGTTCACTTCCCTAAAGACAAAACTCTCCAAGGGAACCGCACCTAAACATACACATCCACCTTATGGAATTTGGCAATGTTGCTGCCTGTAAAGCAGTATTCTAGTTAGGTGGCATTTCAATTCGTTTATGTGCTGCAGTGAAAAAAAAAAAAAAAAGGCGATCGATTGGGGGTCCCAGCAGTCAGCCCCTCACCAGAGATTGCCATAATGGGGTTTCTGAAGCAGCCGCATGATGCCACTCCAATCACTTCATCAGGATGGGCAGTAATAGCCGAGCGCTTGAACGCTGCCATCTCCATCAGTCCCACTAAAATAAACGGAGCGTCAATGTGCATGCACGGTCATCTAGGGACCTTCAGATCCCCCAGTATGGCAATCGGTGGGGGCCCCAGCTGCAGGAACACCACAGTTCTATCTGTTGTCACCTATAAAGTGTATAGGTGAAAACCTAAAAAAAATAAATAAAAATCTGCTAACTGGAATAGTCCGTTAATGCTGGAAGCGCCATGAAGGAAGAATATTTCCACCAATAATTAGGATCTCCTTTATAAATTCCAATAATCAAAACCTGAAATATTCAATTAACTGCAATTCACTTAAATCGTTCTGTATATTGCTGCAAGGTTTAGGTCGAAATCGTGCAGGAATCCTGTGATATGTGAACGCGCCATTAACAATATTTTTTTTCCAACCCGGATGCTTCATTTTACCTTCACACGGACAATCATTAGCCAGATAATTGTTTAAAAGAGCGAATTCAAGGGATAGTCGTTCAGAGTGAACATGGCCGCAGGGGGACAGGAAGTGGATAGTCCTTTTGTCTCAGCTTACCACAAAAAAAAAAAAAAAAAAAAATAGTCGCTGGTTGATCAAAACTCGTCTGGTGTAAAGTCAGTCGGTTGTGTCTGAATAACTTGCAAAAGAATTTGCCTGGTATTTGTCTATTGATGACGTCAGTAACAACTAACGAGCAATCATCGCTCCATGTAATTGCCCAAAGCCCTTCCGTCCACAGGTGTGGGGGCGCCCAAAGTTAAGCCACATGCTTACCCCACAAACCAGACAAGACATCTGTATGTTGAGTACCGATGGGGTTTTATCTTACATCTGTCTAGTTCTGTCCTCTTTCCTACTTTCCATCTAGGGACAGACTAGGCCCTCAGGTACAAGACTCAGGGCCATTCTTGTCAGGATGATGGCTCTGCTTGTAGGCCTTCCCCCTCCCAAAAAAAAGTTGCTAGGGAAAACTTTCCCTTTCACGTTTGTCAGTGTGGTCTATCTTGGGCGGTTATGTCTTGGTGTGATCCCATCTCTTAGTTTCTTCATGCAGGCGAGGTGGATAAGCCGTGCACGAAGGTAAAAGTACCTCTAAAATGTTAAACAAAATGATTTTCGGCTAAAGCAAACCCTGAAACTTCGATATAATGTGGTTCCAGATTCAACTAAGGGTTACAGAGATATTGAGGGAAATTTACAAAGCCAAATGCACCAGAATTGTGACAAGCTCGTACTCCCCAGTACATCGTTTCGAAAATCTTATTGATATGGTGTGGATGACAATTTGGACGCAGAATTGTGGTCTAAGGTAAGCCAACCAAACCCCTACTGGTTTTGACTTAAAACCACTAATCAAATATTGCTGGTAAAATGTGGCCTAAGGGTCTATTCACATCTACTTCAAGCTTTTCTGTTACTCGTCTCTGTCATAGAAGCTGAACGACAAAATAGCGCAAGTACCAGAAGGACATGTCATTGATTACAATAGGGCCTCTCAGGCTTACAGCCCAGTATTTCCCCAGACAATAGTGCAGCATGCTGTGCCACTCTGTCCATGGTTTTGTACTGGATCTGCACCAACGGCTCTGAACACAGATGTGAACGGAGCCTAAGGCCGCTTTTACACGACAGTATTTTGCATCAGTATTTCTAAGCCAAAGCCAAGGGTGAGTCGGAAACACAAAAGGAGCAAATCTTCCTCTTTAACTTCTCATCTGACCAGGATCCTGGGGTGAGGCACTTGGACTGAAATGTTCTTTGTGAAATTTATTTCAAGCATAGAAACTGCATAAATTGGTCAAGAACAATCCTCAAGTGTTTGGATGTTCCAGTGGGAGCCATCGGTGACTAATTGTAAATTATATCAAAGCATTACGATTCAGTGTAGAAAAGGTCATCCTTCAGTGCACATGCAACAAAATGCCACTGAGAGGTCACAATTCATTCTTAGGGCCCATTTGGGTGTCTGTATAGCTGTAGCGTGTGCCGCCCCTGTCCCGTGACAACACCCCGCCTCAGTATAGCCTATTAAGCGTCAATTCAGGCCAAAGAATCACAAAAAAAAAATGAACTTTTCAACCCGACCGTCTCAGATCTTCATAAAACTTGGTAGGACGGTAGAGGCATAAAGTAACTGACTGATGGAACATTTTAGCCCTCAGTGATAGGCGGTTTTATACAGCAGGGCTGTGAACAGGGGAAGCAGTGTGACATTTCTGCTCTTTAGGTCAACAACAAACATCATCTAATTATAATAGAGCTTTCATCTCAGGCTCGTTTTGAAACTAAAGGAGCAAACGTATCATAAAAAATTGTTTTAGATTATTATATTCTTCATCTCAAGGTGACATGATATAAACTTGGACCTTAAATATTAAAAAAAAAAAAAAGTTTATTTGGGATGACTGTGGGAACAGGAGAAAGGAAAAAAAAGTTTAGATGGATTTCATGCACCTGAGAAAATCGTGCAATATTTGTGTGTTGTGAGGATGGGGTCGAATACATGAGGGACTATTCCTCCCTAAAAAAAATCGTGGCATGTCCTATTTTTGGGCATTCCCTCGGAACACCTCACTTATTGATTTCAATGGGGCTGAGAAAAACATTGCACGGCCTTCGAGGTTTCCCATTGAAAACAATCAGGATTGCGGATTGCTACTTCCACAGAGGACATTCTGCAGCAAAAGCAGAATCAAAATCCACATCTTCTGAAACTGGTTGCATCGCCGCAGCGAATTTCGGAAGAAGCAACATTCCCCTCCGAAGTCTTCAGCTGTTAGCGCTTCCTTCACTTGGTACCCGGCGGCTTCTGGTGAGCACAGAGTCACTGGTCATATGATGCAAAAGTGCCATCACCTGACCAGCAGCACGGCACACAGTGCAGGCCGCCGATTTCCGTCCCGTTTCAAGTCAAAATCCACACCAATGGGACATTCTGCAATATTTCTGCCCAGTGTAAACATACCCTAAGTTGTGTTGTACTGCTGTGTAGCGCTGTGTCATAATGGACTTCTTATCCATGGTCACACTCCCACCCCATGTACACATGCCCTAAAGGGGTAACCCATCTGGGCTCTTCATAGGTGAGAGAGGAAACCGCTGCTATAGTTACCTGGTCGGTGACAACGAAGACAGCTGAGCGCGGTTTCTGTAGTTCTTATTGAAGTGTGTGGGAGTTATATACCCAGCGAGGCGCACAGAGCTACACAGTTTCCATACCGCACATTCCCTTCAATAAGAGCTACAGAAACCACACTCGGCTGAAGCGCTTGTCTATTTCCACCAATGGCCAGAAAGCCATGAAAGCGGATATGGGAATACCCCTTTTAGGAATTTGCTGCAATGGATGATAGAAAGAACGGCGCATGTGAATAGTGATAAAGTGCTTTGTCATAAGTGCAGGAAAGGCATTAGAAAGGATACTTTAACCGCTCAGGAAAAGCCAATTCCATCACCGGATGAGGGAAGTGACCCAGAAGTGGCAGCTTACAGGACGCAATTAGTTCTGCAGTCAATAAGTGAAAGATAGAGCTGGGGAGAAGGCAATGACTTGTAACGAGGGCTGGCCAACTCGGCCGAAAACTAAAACTCACATCAGTGGTTAAAGCGGAGTGGTGTCGGGCTGAACTCTAAGGCCAGTTTCACAAGGCCAGAAAATTGTGCGAGATTTGTGCATTTTGAGACACACAAATATGAACCCCATTCATTTGAATGGGGTCATTCACGTTAGCGAGGTTTTCCTGCATGACACTACGATACTATGCAGGAAACCAATTTCAGTATGTCCTATCTTCCTGCGACATCACCCATTGTCCTCAATGGGGCTGACGGCAGCTCCATTAAAAGCAATGGGCGAACTCCGCGATCCTCTGACAGCCGTGCTGTGAAACTAGCTCACATGAGCTCCGCCTCACACCACATGACCTCCGTCTCACATCCCTAGCACCACATCACATGACCTCCGCACCACATCACGTACAAGCCATGTGGGAGAGATTTCAGAGATCTCCTTCATGCGGTGCAGAAAGGGTCTGCGATAAATCCACGGCGTTTAAAAAAAGTTTACGTTATGGAATAACAACAAGGGGTGAATTCAACAATAAAACATCTTCCAAATGTGCGCCATTTATTTGTGGGTTCGGCACTGCAGAATTGCTGAAGGTATTCTATTGCAGAATGTGAGCAGTGATTCCGCCATGTAAGAAGGCGCCCTAAGGGTGGTTTCACACTTCTGATAAAATCTCGCGAAGCGAAATGAGTGAGAATGCAGAAATATGATTTACAATGGTTCCCTTCCCATTTGTGATTTTTTCACTCCTGCGATGTGGAGGGGAAAAAAAAAAATTGCGGCACATCCTATCTTTCTGCGTTTTGCTTTTTAAAAAAAAAATCTCTCATGTCTCCCTATGGAGGCTCCTTTTTATCGCATCGCAAAGCCCGAACTTGCGATTTTCATGTGATGCGTTTTTAACATTAGAAAAGCCCAATGTCTATTGTGAGAAAAACGTGCAAGGAAAATCGCAAGCAGCAGTCATGTTTTTGCAAGGGGAAAAAAAAAAGTATCGCTGACGCTCAGACATCTTATGATCAAAAATTGTGTTTTTGCACAGCGATATCGCGATTGCCAGTGTGAAGGAGCCCTAAGGCCTAATGTCCATGGCTGCATTTTATTTATTGAATCTGCGCGGGAGATCCGCAGCTCTAGCCGCCCATAGAGAAGCATGGGGCATCCGCACTTCATTTAAGTCCTGCAGATTTGATTTTACATGATTTGCGGATGTCAGGCGCGGATAATAAATCGCAGCATGCTCCATTTTAGCGCGGATGTGTCTCTATTCATCTCTATGGGAGGTTAGGATCCGCAGTGCATCTGCAAATACATTTAAATACATTTGTGGATCCACTGCAGATTTGAAAGTTAGAAGCAATTAGGGAGGTGGAGAAAAGGGCTGGGAGGTGGGTTGTGGATTTTTCCCAAGTGGATAATCCGCAGTGCATCTGCTCTGAAAGAATCCGCAATCCACGATCTCCCACAAGGAAAAAATAAATAAATAAAATTTTAAGATGACCTGCAACGCATCCGCTGTGGAAATCCACATGGAAGATCCACCCGTGCCATGGACATGAGGCCTAAGACTAGGTCGTAGATACAGTCGCATGTGATAAATCTGCAGCATAACGGATGAGATTTAACTAAATCACACACACACGCACGCACGCACGTATTTCAAATCCACAATGGATTTCAACCGTTGAAATGTAGCAAAATGCAGCAAAATCTACATGTAAGGCCAGCTGCACACGGCCGTGACGGGCTCCGCCGTGGAATTCTGTGGCGGAGCCCGTCACCGTGCCCCCCTACTTACCTGGTGGTGGGCGGGGAAGCGGTTTCACGCTATCTTCCGCTGTGCTACAGCGGAAGATAGCGTGACGGACGGGCTTCCATTGACTGCAATGGAAGCCGTCTGCGCGTACACCTGCGGCAAATAGAGCATGCCGCGGGTGAGGACAGGTGATTTCACGGTGCGGAATTCCGCACCATGAGAATTGAGCTATTAAGTTTAATAGAACCTAATAGTTGCGGGCAACGCAGCGGATTTTCACCGCGTATTACGCGGCAGAAATCCGTCCGTGGAAAGGAGGCCTAAGGGTATATCTATGCGACCA
This sequence comes from Eleutherodactylus coqui, assembly GCF_035609145.1. Lineage (NCBI taxonomy): Eukaryota > Metazoa > Chordata > Amphibia > Anura > Eleutherodactylidae > Eleutherodactylus > Eleutherodactylus coqui. The sequence continues at coordinate 145,125,214 of NC_089840.1, read as the reverse complement.
ATATTCTTGAGTCAAAAAAATAAATAAATAAAAGTAACCAAAAAATGATATGAACTCCAAAATGGTATCACTACAAACTACAGCTCGTCACGCAAAAAACAAGCCCTCACAACTCTGCAGAAATCAAAAGCCGTTACGTGTCTTTGAATACAGCGATGCAAAACCAAAATGAATATATTTTCAATTATAATAATCCAATGGGGTATCGTCGTAATGCTACCAACTCACAGGAAAAAAAGATTATGTCATTTATACTGCATAGTGAATGCTAAAAAAAACCAAACACACACAATGGCAGAATTGATGGGATTTTTCACCCTGCCCCTCTAACATTAATAAAAGTTATACCGTATTTTCCGGCGTATAAGATGACCTCCAACTGTCGACTTATACGCCGGGAATACGCTGTAGAAAAAAAAATAAAATCAATTCTTACCTCTTATCTCCTGCACTGCTGCTGCAGGCTGTCGCTCCCTTCTCCACGCCGACAGAGCATTGCTTTCTGGAGAAAGCAATGCTCTGCCGGCGCGCACGAGTGAGTGAAAGCCTGCAGCAGCACTGCAGTAGGGAAGCATTGACTTTTTTTTTTGGGGGGGGGGGGGGGGGGGGGTGACGACACAGCGCCTTACTAACTGTATACCCAGCGTATAAGACGACCCCCGACTGCAGAGCACATTTTTCACGGTTAAAAGGTAGTCTTATACGCCGGAAAATACGATATATAAAATTCCCTGTTGTGTTTCTGCTGCCTCCAGCACCCTCGGTCGTAGCAAATACAGTAAAAGCAACAAAGAATATTTAATACCAGTGATGTCACAGCTGACTGCACTAATACCACATCACATGACCTCCGCACCACATCACCAGCACCACACCAAATCACATCACCCCCCCCGCCCGACATCACATGACCTCCGCCTCACATCACTAGCACATCACCACCACGTCACATGACCTCCACAACACACCACATCACCAGCCCTCCGCCCCACATCACATCACCAGCCCGACATCACATGACCTCCGCCCCACATCACATGACCGACATCACATGACCTCCGCCTCACATCACTAGCACCACATCACCAGCCCCCCGCCACATGACCTCCGCCTCACATCACCAGCCCCACACCACGTGACCTCCGCACCACACCACATCACCAGCCCCACACCACGTGACCTCCGCACCACACCACATCACCAGCCCCACACCACGTGACCTCCGCACCACACCACATCACCAGCCCCACACCACGTGACCTCCGCACCACACCACATCACCAGCCCCACACCACGTGACCTCCGCACCACACCACATCACCAGCCCCACACCACGTGACCTCCGCACCACACCACATCACCAGCCCCACACCACGTGACCTCCGCACCACACCACATCACCAGCCCCACACCACGTGACCTCCGCACCACACCACATCACATCACCAGCCCCACACCACGTGACCTCCGCACCACACCACATCACATCACCAGCCCCACACCACGTGACCTCCGCACCACACCACATCACATCACCAGCCCCACACCACGTGACCTCCGCACCACACCACATCACCAGCCCCACACCACGTGACCTCCGCCTCACACCACATCACCAGCCCCACACCACGTGACCTCCGCCTCACATCACCAGCCCCACACCACATGACCTCCGCCTCACACATCACCAGCCCCACACCACGTGACCTCCGCCTCACACCACATCACCAGCCCCACACCACGTGACCTCCGCCTCACACCACATCACCAGCCCCACACCACGTGACCTCCGCCTCACACCACATCACCAGCCCCACACCACGTGACCTCCGCCTCACATCACCAGCCCCACACCACGTGACCTCCGCCTCACATCACCAGCCCCACACCACGTGACCTCCGCCTCACATCACCAGCCCCACACCACGTGACCTCCGCGCCCCGCCTCACCAGCCCCACACCACGTGACCTCCGCGCCCCGCCTCACCAGCCCCACACCACGTGACCTCCGCGCCCCGCCTCACCAGCCCCACACCACGTGACCTCCGTGCCCCGCCTCACCAGCCCCACACCACGTGACCTCCGCCCCACACCACGTGACCTCCGCCTCACACATCACCCGCCCCACACCACGTGACCTCCGCCTCACACATCACCCGCCCCACACCACGTGACCTCCGCCTCACACATCACCCGCCCCACACCACGTGACCTCCGCCTCACACACCACGTGACCTCCGCCTCACACATCACCAGCCCCACACCACGTGACCTCCGCCTCAAACATCACCAGCCCCACACCACGTGACCTCCGCCTCACACATCACCAGCCCCACACCACGTGACCTCCGCCTCACACATCACCAGCCCCACACCACATGACCTCCGCCTCACACATCACCAGCCCCACACCACGTGACCTCCGCCTCAAACATCACCAGCCCCACACCACGTGACCTCCGCCTCACACATCACCAGCCCCACACCACATGACCTCCGCCTCACACATCACCAGCCCCACACCACGTGACCTCCGCCTCAAACATCACCAGCCCCACACCACGTGACCTCCGCCTCACACATCACCAGCCCCACACCACGTGACCTCCGCCTCACACATCACCAGCCCCACACCACGTGACCTCCGCCTCACACATCACCAGCCCCACACCACGTGACCTCCGCCTCACACATCACCAGCCCCACACCACGTGACCTCCGCCTCACACATCACCAGCCCCACACCACATGACCTCCGCCTCACATCACCAGCCCCACACCACATGACCTCCGCCTCACATCACATGACCTCTGCACCACACCACATGACCTCCGCCTCACATCACTAGCACATCACATCACATGACCTCCACACCACATCACATGACCTCCGCACCACATCACTAGCACATTACGTGACCTCCGTCTCACATCACTAGCACCACATCACATGACCTCTACACCACATCACATCCTCCGCCACAGATCACTAGCACCCCATCACATGACCTCCGCACCCCATCACTAGCACCACATCGCATGACCTCCGCACCCCATCACTAGCACCACATCGCATGACCTCCGCACCCCATCACTAGCACCACATCACATGACCTCCGCCTCACATCACTAGCACATCACGTGACCTCCGCGCCACATCACGTGACCTCCGCCTCACATCACTAGCACCACATCACATGACCTCCGCACCACATCACTAATACATCACTGGTATATTACATGACCAATACCTCACATCATTAGCACTACATCACATGACCTCTGCCTCACATGATATGAGCTATACTTCAGCAGAAGTCACACAGCAACGATAACACCCATGTGTTCTGGTCAATACCATAATTTCTGATATTTTCAATGGCTCATAATAAAGCAAATTTTTCATTTTTGTTCATCCACCGGCCGAGCTTGATTGCCTCTCTCTGCTACATACCTACCTGCAGGTGATCAGATGCTTCGTCTATGGCATTTCCTATGACAACTCTACACATTACAGTTGGAGCCAATGCTGTGTGATCTCACAGGACGGGGATCTTACCGGGATTCCTTGCAGTTGAGCTTTATCCAGTAAATTATGTAACTCATTTTTTGACGCTTCAATTTTGTCTTGATCGGCAGCATCCACCATGTATCTGGGGGAAGGAAGGGGATGTCAGTACAAGTCCATGTCTTCTCTGCCGCTGGACGATACTGGTAATGTACAGCAAAGTACCAGCTATACTATACAGCATATACTGTATACACAAGCCTAGAGGACCACTCAACAATCGCTGACCTAACAGTCTAGCGGAAAGCAGATTCTCTGCTAGTGTACAATTCCATCAGGAGGGGGGTGGGCGCTCCGGCGAGGTCTGCACTTGGACTCTCTTGATTTTCTAAAGGCATGTGCATAAAAATACGCCACCATCAAAACCACACAAATATGGCGGACATGGTGCAGGAGTCCGCTCATTGCAATCAGGCAGGTTATAAAACCTGCAGTTGTTTGCAGCAGATTTTTACGAACCCTCCTTACTCCAACTACTGAAGTCAGGGAAAATAACAGAATGAAATACAAAAAAAAAATCTAAGGCCTCCATTATATTGTCCAAAGATTTTATGGATGAAGGCGTAAAATATATAACATCCCCATTCCTGCCACTATGGGGAAGACCGAGGCGATAGCACACAAGGGGCGGCACCCACCATCACCCATCTGCTTCCACAAGCCGCCAGTAATTGGCTAGCATTACCAGCTTTATTTAACTATAAACAATGGGGTGGATTTACTATTGCACTTCATGTATAATGCCTTTTAGACACTTTTTGCCACCTGACAAAGGGGCGTGGCTTCATTGAAAAATACATATGGCACCATTTTTAGAAAAAACTAATCCCACTAACAGATGGTATAAAGTGAGACTAGACAGTCTTAAAATGCAAAAGATTCATCACTCAGTAAAGTCACTGATAAATCTGGGGCATTTAAAGCGAATGTACAAAGATAGACTCCTATCACTTATCCATAAGATAGGTGGTGCAAATCTGAGCGGTGGGGGTCTCACCACCGAAACCCCCACAGATTCTGAGAACAGGGGTCCACTGACCACTCTGTCAGTGGGGGGGGGGGGGGGCAGTTTCTTCCTTTCACAACCTTCTTCTGACTGCCATTGGAGTCGGGAAGAAATTTCCCCCCCGAATGGGCTAATTGGCTTCTACCTCTTGGGGTTTTTGCCTTCCCCTGGATCAACAAGGGGGTTAAAACAGGCTGAAGTAGATGGACATTGTCTTCCATCAGACTAACGTACTATGTCACAGTGACATCACATTGACGGGATTGTTGCCCGCACATGCACGGCCCCATTCTGTTCATGTCAATGGGGCTATGGGAACTGAGTACAAGCGCTTGGCTATCTCTGTTAGCCCCACTGAAATTAATAGAGCGGCGCTTCGCATGCGTGGCCCTTGCTCCATTCAAGTCTCCTCACTGCGAGGCCAAAATGAGGAGGCTGGGGAAAACCGTTCCCTCGATTAATGATAGTCTCATGTGATAAACGTCTATCTTGGTACAGCCCCATTAAGGACCGTCTACTTTAAATATTAGAATATCAGCCCCAGTTTTTTAGTGGGACAACCCCTTTAAGTGAAAACACTTTATCCAGTAACCCCCTCATACACCCTGTTCAGAGGTTACTACTGTGTGAAGCGTTTTCTGCAAGCGGCATCTCCTGTTGCAAGGTCCTTCCTTCGCCGCGTTGCGCTTTAAACATTCCCCGCGTGTCTCGCTCTGAAGCCAGCGATCTTTAATAGCCAGATTAAGAGGTGGGAACGCTACAGCGCCGGGACTGTAGGGTCTGACTTTGTAAAGACGACGCTTTACAATTAGGGAATACGAGGATGTAGCGTCTGAGTTATATAATAATCCGCTTATACCATGGGACGATCATCGGATGTGGTTAGCTCAAAAGCAGATTTCCTCATTTGTGCTGCATGAAGAGATTTGGAGGTTTTCCCAAATTAACATCGTGGTAATTGTAGATTTTCGGATATATTCACACGTAGCTTCTTCACATGCTCGATGTCCAAAACCTGCCGTGACTGCGCTGTGTGATCACACCCCAAATGGGGGTTTATAAGGTCCCACTCACCGCAGTGTAGCATCTGCTAGGATAATGTACTACAGAGCTTGTGAATCCAAGCCTAGAGGCAGCTTTGAAGCAATTCACCTCAGCAAGTTTACATGTACGTCATAAGGCATCGATATATTACTCATAGGTGGGATACGGATATCTCCTGTATGCGGAATGATACTTACACAATTGCGCTTACACCTCGGCAATATCTTTCCCACATACTTCGAAAACGCGGTTGACCTCCAATATCCCAGAGCTAAACAGAAAGCAGAGAGTAATGTACGTGAGTCATGTCTCTTCTAGGCCCTACAGAAGCCGTGTAGACGCTCACATGCATATAAACATACATATAATATACCATTACTCGCAATGCTGCCCTTTTGAAGAACAGTAACACACAGATGGATCGGATTCCACATGCAGGAGCCCGCAGCATCTGGCCCCATTCCTGCTGATCGGCCTCCCCTGCACCAGACTCTAGCCCCTTCCAATCCATCCTAAATGCAGCAGCCAGGCTCCTCTTCCTGTCCAGCCGCTACTCGGATGCCTCTGCCCTGTGCCGGTCACTGAGCTGGCTGCCTGTCAAATACAGAATCCAATTCAAACTCACTACCTTCATCCATAAAGCCCTCCACAGCACTGCACCACCCTACATTGCTTCCCTCATCCCAATCCACGACCCAGCCTGTTCCCCCCCCCCCCCACTCCGCTAATAAAATCAGACTGAGAACCCCTATAACCAGAACCTCTCATTCCCGCCTCCAAGACTTCTCCAGAGAAGCACCGGTCCTCTGGAACGCACCAAAAAATATCCGGGCAATTCCCGACACACTAAACTTCAGGCGTGCTCTAAAAACACACCTCCTCAGGGGGGCATACCATATCCTCTAAACCAAACCCCTCTGTACTCCGCCTGATAACATGCCCCCTGTCCTACTGACTACAACCCCTGCTAGCCACCATTAACCACCCTCTGTGGTCATACCGATTCACCCACTATACGGCTTAATTTAACCATTGTCTATGTATATATCACCCTTCACTCTCCACCTCGCCATACCGTGCACATCTCCAGCCCCTTTACCCTCTGTATTACCCCATTACTTGTAGTATGTAATCTCGTTGGAGCAGGACCCGCACCCCTATTGTTTCCATCAGCTGATTACTATGTAACTGTGGTTCTGTTATGTTTGCACTTTTGTCTTTCTATATCCCCTGTCTATGTAAGCGCTGCGGAATATGTTGGCGCTATACAAATAAAGATTATTATTATTGCCTGCTAAAGTCATTGTGTTTAGCTGGGCAAACAATCACTCCTCCACACAAGTCGTCTGAAAGACTGAATGAATACCGTTTAAACCCAACGACAAGCGAACGAACGAACAAACTACCGTATATACCGGCGTATAAGGCGACGGGGCGTATAAGACGACCCCCCAACTGTCACCTTATACGCCGGTATACAGAGGAGAAAAAAAAAAATTAATTACTCACCTCCCCCGGTGTTCTGTCACGCTCCGGCAGGATGTCGCTCGCTCCTCGTCCCCGGCGCAGCATAGCTTTCTGAATGCGGGGCTTGAAATCCCCGCTTCCAGAAAGCTAATACACACGCCGGCAGCCATGACATCATTGAATGGCTGTGATTGGCTAAAGCGCACGTGGCTTCAGCCAATCACACTATTCAATGACATCATTGAATGGGTGTGATTGCTAACACGTGCGCCTTCAGCCAATCACAGCCATTCAATGCTGTCATGGCTGCCGGCGTGTGTATTAGCTTTCTGGAAGCGGGGATTTCAAGCCCCGCATTCAGAAAGCTATGCTGCGCCGGGGACGAGGAGCGAGCGACATCCTGCCGGAGCGCGACAGAACACCGGGGCAGGTGAGTAATGAATTTTTTTTTTTTACACTTTTTTTTTTTTTGTATTACCGGCGCATAAGACGACCCCCGACTGCAGAGCAGATTTTTCGGGGTTCAAAAGTCGTCTTATACGCCGGTATATACGGTACTGTTTTTATGCAGCCTGAAACGAAGCGATCAGCGCCAAGTGAGCGGATAATGCGCGACGGCTTCACGTTTGCAGGTAACGATTATCGATCACTTTTGCTTGTGTAAACGGACCTTAAAGCAGAAGACTTCTGACAATGTGGCAGTAACGGCCCTTACCTTGATGGTTACATTTCCTTTGGTGATTTTCCGCATATTAAATCCAACAGTTGGTATCATGTCTTCATTAAACTGCCCAGACTAAAAGAAAGAAGAGCCATTAAATCACAGAACTCAGAATCACCAATGCCTGTATTTTATAGATGTACCTAAATAACCAGAACACCGGAGTGAGTCACACCGATCCACTGACTAGACACGGGCGATAATTAGTAAAGATCGTGCCCTGCTGGGAAGTGACTGCACACAGACCAAGCCATGATGAGGAGCAAACACCAGCAACAAGATACAGATATGCAAACGGGTCCTTTATCTCAGACGGCTGTAATCCGCTGTGTACCACCCGCAAGAGACATGTCCGCGGCATGCAGAGCGCACGCAAAACCCAGACGTGCAATACGTTGTGAGCCCAGCCTTAAACATGTTATCCCAGTCAGACCTGCGGGTTTTGCCGTGCCCTGCGGCATAATTGTGTCTCGCCTGAAAGGTCGCTTAGCATTTGTGACAGACACTTTTCAGTTTTAGAAAATAATTGTTATCCTCCGTATAATGAAAAGTTGTACGATTTTGTATCAGGGCGCGTTCGCACAATGCAGATGTTCTGCGCTTACAAATCCGCAGTAGGAGATCAGCGCCTCTGTACTTGATGTTTGAAATTTTCCGGCGCCATACGTAAATGCAGTCCGCCCCTCCATGACATGGGTGACGTAGTTGGCGTCATGCACAAACAGCTGGGAAGTCTCGTGCCTGCAGTGTGCCGTCGGCTCCCCGCATGTGCAGGTAAGTGATCCCATTTGGGGGCTGAATAAAGTAGCTTACCTGCACATACATGTGCGGAAAGCAGACAGCGTAGTGCAAGACTACCCAGTGGTGCGTAGATGGCGCCCGCCACCCAAATCACAGGGGATCTGCCGTTTTACCGCGGGAAGTACTGGTGACAGGTTTCCTTTAAAGCGTAAAGTTTGGTTGAGGAAAGGAAAAAATTTTTAAAAAAAAAAAGTGTATTCTGGTTGTAGCAAGCAGCTGCCGCCGTGACGTCCTGTAAACCAGGCGGGGCACACCGAGAGCGGCGGGTACACGACAGGCTGTTATGCTGCTGCACGGGGAAGGGCTTGGCCAGATGATACCGTCAAGCATATTGTAAAGAAGTTTTGGTGGGTTTTTTTGTAACTTTCAGGTCACAATCTATATTTTTTTTAAATCCTAAAATCCGGCATTTTAACGCTGAACACAGAGCTGAGTACTAGTCTGATAGTTCCTGATCTGTAGAGGAAGCTTTACAGCATCTGTCATCTCACTGACATCACAGGCAGGATTACACTGACACCTATATGTAGCTAACACAGGACCCACCATTCATAATAGGTAATGTCACAGCTCACCTCCTCCCTCCACACTGACCCCTGCAGGTCACAGAGCATGTCTAGAACAGTCTCCATACAAGTCAGTTTGCCCCCTCCTGTCCATTGTGTGAATGGCCCATGAAGCTGCTGTAAAACATCTCTCTACTGAGGAAGGATGGCCGCTTGCCCCTCACAGTCATATATAGACAAGATGGCCGCCCGCCCCCCACAGTCATATATAGACAAGATGGCCGCACGCCCCCACAGTCATATATAGACAAGATGGCCGCCCGCCCCCCATAGTCATAGACAGACAAAATAGCCCCCCCATAGTCATATATTGACATTATGGCAGCGTCCTCCATTCTCCTACTCATTGGTACTCCTGTATTGCCACCTACTCACTGCGGTACCCAACAAACAGAAGTGAGCGATAACCCTGCTAGCAGGCAATGTTTCTGTTGGGATCCTGGCTAACCTCCTGTCTTGTGGTGCCCCCCCTGGCGGGTCACACGAGCGGCCATGTATTACACTAAAAGCAACGGATGCCATGCAATATGAGGTGATGCCACGTCTTTCAGAACTACTGAGTGCAATGACTCCACTCCGGCTTGTAGCGGGGTCCATGTGCCGCGATAAAGGACAGGCACAGCATCGCTCACCCACACAGGTGATGGCACCTGCTGAATGACCCTCGTACTAGCGACCACAGGAAGAGACTTCCACCCCGTGATACCCCAACTGCAGCCCACCGGGTCAGCCATCCACTCTGCAGAAGCTGCGCCACCTCTTCCCTCTACAAGGACCTTGCAGGGACATTCAGCAGCTGCTACTGACTCGCAGGGACAACCAGCCGCATCTACAGCTCAGTCCTGCAGATGAGGGGCTCATTCACATTGGCGCATTTTTTGTGAAAATTTCTGTCCAGTTAAAACACCTGCAACATGTCCCATTTTGGTGCGTATTAGGCCGCCTGCAGATGGGCGGGTCTGATCCGGCAGCGAGGATTCTCGCCGCGGGACCCGAGCGCCTGCAGAGAGCAGCGTGTACTCACCCGCGCCCCACAGCTACGGCTCTTTCATGTGCTGGCTGCCGGCGCATGCGCAGACCGGAGCCGGCGGCGGGTGAGCGACGTTTCTGTGCGGGGCTCTACGAGCCCCGCAGAGATAGGACATGCCGCGCGAGATTTCATGCGGCCAAATCGCGGCCGTCTGCATAGGATTGCATTTGTTAACGCAATCCTATGCAGGCTTCCAGCGGCGGAAATTCCTGTGTGCAGGCGCCCTTACACATAGAAGTGTATGGGCCGCGCAAATGTGCATTTGCTGTGCACTTACGTGCGCAAAAGAAATTACACAGAAAGACCGAAATACGCAGGGAATAGGTGCCTTCGGTCCGTGAATATGACTGAAAGCCGTTTATGCCTGTGTGGATGAGCCCTAAATCCGTACCTACTGGGTGGTTTTCACGTACCAGTTCTGTCCAAGACCCCGCTGACTTCAATGGGTTAATTCACAAAGGCAATTTTTCACTCGAATTGACAAACTGACCGCCGAGATGGAAGAATCGCCGTGTTCCATCTTGTGCAATTTTGCTCAAGAATCACCCAACTTTTGCTATGGGAGCGTTTAAAAAAAACGGATCACATATCACGCGATTGTCATTCATTTTAAGCGTTTTCCTACAGGGCGCATGTGAAAACAAGAGAACCAGGAAGTGCGGTCAGCGAAAATCAAGAAACACGTAAAAATGATGGGGAAAAACTGCAAACACACAAATGTGTGAAGACTGCGCAAAAAACAGTCAGGATTTCATGGACCAAATCTCTAGCGCCGCTGTAAATTCAGAGGTGGCGACATCCATAGAGACGAGCTTACATTCTCCAGCGACCCCCGTGAAAGGCGAGAGCTAACAGTGGGCAGCGGGGGCCAACACCGGCCAGGGAGGGGAAGAACATCACCTCAGGTAAAGTGTAAGAGGCCCCGAGGCGTCGGTAGGGGAGACCCTATACCTGAGAGGAGAACCCTTATACATTAGCGCGGGGGAGGAGGATGAGACCCCATACATGGGCGCGGGGGGGAGAGGCCCCTATACATGGGTGGCACAGAGACAGCCCCTATACATGGGGGAGGGGTTAGACTCCTACGTGGGCGGAGGGGAAGAGGCCCCTATACATGGGTGGCACGGAGACGGCCCTTATACATGGGCGGAGGAGGCGGCCACTATACTATGACAGGAGGGGAGGAGGAGGCCACCCCTAAACATAGGCGCGTGGGGGGGGGGTACACCCCTATACACAGGCAGGGGGGCAGCCACTATACATGGGCGGAGGGGGCGGCCCCTATACTATGACAGGAGGGGAGGAGGAGGCCACCCCTATACACAGGCAGAGGGGGCAGCCCCTATACATGGGCGGAGGGGGCGGCCCCTATACTATGACAGGAGGGGGCAGCCCCTATGCATGGGCGGAGGGGGGAGGAGGCGGCCCCTATACTATGACAGGAGGGGGCAGCCCCTATGCATGGGCGGAGGGGGGAGGAGGCGGCCCCTATACTATGGCAGGAGGGGAGGAGGCAGCCACTATACATGGGCAGGAGGCCCCTATACATGGGGTCTGGAGATACATGGAGTCTCCCATCCTCCACCTCCTGTACATGACTCATGGACGGCATCAGCAGGGTGAGCTCAGCATCCGTCACTCATCAGTGTGGTACACAACAAGATGGCTGCAGCGCATCCCTGTGCTGCCCAACCGCCCCGCACCCCCGTTCTGCGCCCGTCCACCCCGCACCCCCAGGCCCGGCGGCGCCCTCTCTCACCGCGATCACATTGACGAAGGTGGTCTTCCCGGAGTACTGCAGCCCCACCAGCGTCAGCTCCATCTCCTCCTTCCAGAACAGCGCCTTGAACCAGTCCAGCAGCTTGTTGAATAGCGCCAACATGATGGTAGCGGAGCAGGAAGGATGCGGCGCCCGGCCCGAGCTGTCTGCAGCGTCCTGGGGGCGGACTGTGCTCAGCCTGGCTGGGATCACACCGGAGCCCACGTCTATGGAGCGATGATCATAGAGGGGAGGGGCGAGCAGCGGTCCCCTCATCACAGACAAAAGGAGGATGAGAGAGCTGGCGCCTCCCCCGGCCGGCCGGCGCCCTGCTGCCCCCTACCGTGGAGGAATCACCACACGGCCGGGAGACTGCAGCGCGTCATCTCAGACGGAGCTCACAGCGGATTGTAAATCTGTATGCCCCGTACCCGGCATACAGCTGGGAAGGGCAACATGTCCTGTGTCTCTGTAGCAGGTATAAGGCCTCCTTCCCACGAACGGATTTACGCCGCGTAATTCGCGGCGAAAATCCGCTGCGTTGCCCCCTGCTATTAGGTTCTATTGAACCTAATAGCACAATGCTCACGGTGCGGAATTCCACACCGTGAAATCTCCCGTCCTCACCCGCAGCATGCTCTATTTGCCGTGGGTGTACGCGCTGACGGCTTCCATTGCAGTCAATGAAAGCCGTCCGTTCACGCTATCTCCCGCTGTAACACAGCGGAAGATAGCGTGAAAACTCTTTCCCGCCTACCGCCGCCACGTCATATGACGCGGCCGGCGAGTCACGTGACACGGCCGGCCGCGTCATGTGACGCGGTGGGCGTGTCACATGACGCGGCGGCGGTGGGCGGGGAAGCGTCTTCACACTATCTTCCGCTGGTAAGTATGGGGTCTCTGGGAGGCGCCGTGATGGGCTTCGCAGCGGAATATTCCGTGGCGGAGCCCGTCACGCTCGTGTGAAGCCGACCTAAGGCTGAGAGAAGCTCCGTATCCTCCGTCTCTGTAGCGAGTATAAACCTGAGAGAAGCTCGGTATGCTCAGTCTCTGTAGCGGGTATAAAGCTGAAAGAAGCTCTTTATCCTCCGTCTCTATAGCGGGTATAAGGCTGAGAGAAGCTCCTTATCCTCCGTCTCTATAGCGGGTATAAGGCTGAGAGAAGCTCTGTATCCTTCAACTCTATAGCGGGTATAAGGCTGAGAGAAGCTCCGTATCCTCCGTCTCTATAGCGGGTATAAGGCTGAGAGAAGCTCCGTATCCTCCGTCTCTATAGCGGGTATAAGGCTGAGAGAAGCTCCGTATCCTCCGTCTCTAGAGCGGGTATAAGGCTGAGAGAAGCTCCGTATCCTCCGTCTCTGTAGCGGGTATAAGGCTGAGAGAAGCTCCGTATCCTCCGTCTCTATAGCGGGTATAAGGCTGAGAGAAGCTCCGTATCCTCCGTCTCTGTAGTGGGTATAAGGCTGAGAGAAGCTCGGTATCCTCCGTCTCTATAGCGGGTATAAGGCTGAGAGAAGCTCGGTATCCTCCGTCTCTATAGCGGGTATAAGGCTGAGAGAAGCTCTGTATCCTTCAACTCTATAGCGGGTATAAGGCTGAGAGAAGCTCCGCATCCTCCGTCTCTATAGCAGGTATAAGGCTGAGAGAAGCTCTGTATCCTCCGTCTCTATAGCGGGTATAAGGCTGAGAGAAGCTCGGTATCCTCCGTCTCTATAGCGGGTATAAGGCTGAGAGAAGCTCGGTATCCTCCGTCTCTATAGCGGGTATAAGGCTGAGAGAAGCTCCGTATCCTCCGTCTCTATAGCGGGTATAAGGCTGAGAGAAGCTCTGTATCCTCCGTCTCTATAGCGGGTATAAGGCTGAGAGAAGCTCGGTATCCTCCGTCTCTATAGCGGGTATAAGGCTGAGAGAAGCTCTGTATCCTTCAACTCTATAGCGGGTATAAGGCTGAAAGGAGCTCCGTATCCTCGGTCTCTGTAGCGGGTATAAAGCTGAGAGAAGCTCCGTATCCGTCGTCTCTGTAGCGGGTATAAAGCGGAGAGAAGCTCTGTATCCGTCTTCTCTGTAGCGGGTATAAAGCGGAGAGAAGCTCCGTATCCATCGTCTCTGTAGCGGGTATAAAGCTGAGAGAAGCTCCGTAATCTCCAACTCTGTAGCGGGTATAAAGCTGAGAGAAGCTCCTTATCCTCCAACTCTGTAGCATGTATAAGGCCTCCTTCACACGGGCGACAACACATCGCTGCAATCGCATCGCTGCACCGTGCGATATCGCTGCGATATTCTCGCAGCAATACCGCGATTTTGTAGCGCTACAAAGTCGCATGTGATGCGACAAAATCGCGCGACTTTGTAGCATCACGTGCGAGGACTTTCGGGGGGGCTTGAAATATAAGCTCTACCCCGAAAATAAGCTGTAACTAAAGGAGAAAAAAAAGTATACATCACCTATTCCGCGCTGTCCGGGGCGCAGCCGCAGCTTCTCCCCAGGTGCGGGCACTGACCTTCTTCATTCTCTGGCCAGGAATTGAAAAATCCCGGCTGCTGGAAGCGCTGGCTGTGATTGGCTGACACTTAGCCTATCACAGCCAGTGCTCGAAGAATGGCTGTGATTGGTTCAATCACTGCCATTCATCGAGCACTTGCTGTGATTGGCTAAGTGTCAGCCAATCACAGCCAGCGCTTCCAGGAGGCGGGGATTTTTGAATTCCCAGCCAGAAGAGAAGAAGAAGATCAGTGCCGGGATCTGGGGAGAAGCTGCGGCTGGACTGACAGCTCGTCTAAGGTGATGTATGTGTGTTTTTCTTTTTTGCAGCAGTTAGGGCTTAGATTATTGCTTTGACAGTAGCATTTGCTACTGTCAAAGTTGCATCACATCGCATGCAAACCGCGTTTTCGTGCGATGCGATGCAACAGAGAGCAAGGCTCCATAGGCTAACATGGGCTACAAAACCTCGCGTGTCGCGGGCATATCGCCGGACCTGCGAGGTTTGTGTGTCGTTTTGTAGCATGCTACAAAACATCTCGTGTGAAGGAGCCCATAGGAAAGCATGGGCTTCTAATATATGCGATTTGTAGCATTGTAGCAACGCTACAAAATCGCGTGACTTTGTCGCTCGTGTGAAGGAGGCCTAAAGCTGAGAAAAGCTCTGTATCCACCGTCTCTCTAGTGGGTATAAAGCTGAGAGAAGCTCCGTCTGTGTAGCAGGTATGAAGCTGAGAGAAGCTTGGTATTCTCCGTCTCTGTAGCGGGTATAAAGCTGAAATGAGCTCCATATCCTCGGTCTCTGTAGCGGGTATAAAGCTGAAAGGAGCTCCGTATCCTCGGTCTCTGTAGCGGGTATAAAGCTGAGAGAAGCTCCGTATCCTCGGTCTCTGTAGCGGGTATAAAGCTGAGAGAAGCTCGGTTTCCTCCATCTCTGTAGCGGGTATAAAGCAGAGAGAAGCTCGTTATTAGAGATGAGCGAGCACCAAAATGCTCGGTTGCTCGTTACTCGGGACGAAAATTTCGCAATGCTCGTGGGTTCGTTTCGAATAATGAACCCCATTGAAGTCAATGGGCGACCCGAGCATTTTTGTATATCGCCGATGCTCGCTAAGGTTTCAATTTGTGAAAATCTGGGCAATTCAAGAAAGTGATGGGAACGACACAGCAACGGATAGGGCAGGCGAGGGGCTACATGTTGGGCTGCATGTCAAGTTCCCAGGTCCCACTATTAAGCCACAATAGCGGCAAGAGTGGGCCCCCCCCCTCCCAACAATTTTTACTTCTGAAAAGCCCTCATTAGCAAGGCATACCTTAGCTAAGCACCACACTACCTCCAACAAAGCACAATCACTGCCTGCATGACACTCCGCTGCCACTTCTCCTGGGTTACATGCTGCCCAACCCCCTCCCCCCCCGCACGACCCAGTGTCCACAGCACACACCAAAGTGTCCCTGCGTAGCCTTCAGCTGCCCTCATACCACGCCACCCTCATGTCTATTTATAAGTGCGTCTGCCATGAGGAGGAACCGCAGGCACACACTGCAGAGGGTTGGCACGGCTAGGCAGCGACCCTCTTTAAAAGGGACAGGACGATAGCCCACAATGCTGTACAGAAGCAATGAGAAATATAATCCTGTGCCACCGCCATCAGGAGCTGCACACGTGGGCATAGCAATGGGGAACCTATGTGCCACACACTATTCATTCTGTCAAGGTGTCTGCATGCCCCAGTCAGACCGGGTTTTTTTATAAATAGTCACAGGCAGGTACAACTCCGCAATGGGAATTCCGTGTGCACCCACAATATGGGTGGCTCCCTGGAACCCACCGGCTGTACATAAATGCATCCCATTGCAGTGCCCTGGACAGCAGAGCTAACGTCAGATTAAATGCAGGTGGGCTTCGGCCCACACTGCATGCCCCAGTCAGACTGGGGTGTTTTATTAGTAGACACAGGCAGGTACAACTCCCTATTGTGAAGTCCGTGTGGACGAACAGCATGGGTGGCTCCCTAGAACCCACCGGCGGTACATAAATATATCCCATTGCATTGCCCATCACAGCTGAGGTAATGTCATGTTTAATGCAGGTGGGCTTGGGCCCACACTGCATGCCCCAGTCAGACTGGGGTTCTTTAGAAGTGGACACATGCAGTTACAACTCCGTGTGGACCGACAGCATGGGTGGGTGCCAGGAAGCCACCGGCGGTACATAAATATATCCCATTGCAGTGCCCAGCACAGCTGATGTAACGTCAGCTTTAATGCAGGTGGGCAAAAAATTAATTGGATTACACTGTAGGCGAGGGCCCAAAAAAATTGGTGTACCAACAGTACTAATGTACCTCAGAAAAATTGCCCATGCCCAACCAAGAGGGCAGGTGAAACCCATTAATCGCTTTGGTTAATGTGGCTTAATTGGTAACTAGGCCTGGAGGCAGCCCAGTTAAAATAAAAATTGGTTCAGGTGCAAGTTTCAACGCTTTAATGAGCATTGAAACGTATAAAAATTGTTTACAAAAATTATATGACTGAGCCTTGTGGGCCTAAGAAAAATTGCCCGTTCGGCATGATTACGTGAGGTTTCAGGAGGAGGAGCAGGAGGAGGAGGATGAATATAATACACAGATTGATGAAGCAAAAAGGTCCCCGTTTTTGATGGTGATAGAGAACGATGCTTCCATCCGCGGGTGCAGCCTACGTATTGCTTAGGTATCGCTGCTGTCCGCTGGTGGAGAAGAGAAGTCTGGGGAAATCCAGGCTTTGTTCATCTTGATGAGTGTAAGCCTGTCGGCACTGTCGGTTGACAGGCGGGTACGCTTATCTGTGATGATTCCCCCAGCCGCACTAAACACCCTCTCTGACAAGACGCTAGCCGCAGGACAAGCAAGCACCTCCAGGGCATACAGCGCGAGTTCAGGCCACGTGTCCAGCTTCGGCACCCAGTAGTTGTAGGGGGCAGAGGCGTCACGGAGGACAGTCGTGCGATCGGCTACGTACTCCCTCACCATCCTTTTACAGTGCTCCCGCCGACTCAGCCTTGACTGGGGAGCGGTGACACAGTCTTGCTGGGGAGCCAGAAAGCTGTCAAAGGCCTTAGAGAGTGTTCCCCTGCCTGTTCTGTACATGCTGCCTGATCTCTGCGCCTCCCCTGCTACCTGGCCCTCGGAACTGTGCCTTCTGCCACTAGCGCTGTCGGATGGGAATTTTACCATCAGCTTGTCCGCCAGGGTCCTGTGGTATAGCATCACTCTCGAACCCCTTTCCTCTTCGGGTATGAGAGTGCAAAGGTTCTCCTTATACGTTGGGTCAAGCAGTGTGTACATCCAGTAATCCGTAGTGGCCAGAATGCGTGTAACGCGAGGGTCACGAGAAAGGCATCCTAACATGAAGTCAGCCATGTGTGCCAGGGTACCTGTACGCAACACATGGCTGTGCTCACTAGGAAGATCACTTTCAGGATCCTCCTCCTCCTCCTCAGGCCATACACGCTGAAAGGATGACAGGCAAGCAGCATGGGTACCCTCAGCAGTGGGCCAAGCTGTCTCTTCCCCCTCCTCCTCATGCTCCTCCACCTCCTCCTCCTCAACGCGCTGAGATATAGACAGGAGGGTGCTCTGACTATCCAGCGACATACTGTCTTCCCCCGCCTCCGTTTCCGAGCGCAAAGCGTCTGCCTTTATTCTTTGCAGGGAACTTCTCAAGAGGCATAGCAGAGGAATGGTGACGCTAATGATTGCAGCATCGCTGCTCACCATCTGGGTAGACTCCTCAAAGTTTCCAAGGACCTGGCAGATGTCTGCCAACCAGGCCCACTCTTCTGTAAAGAATTGAGGAGGCTAACTCCCACTGCGCCGCCCATGTTGGAGTTGGTATTCCACTATAGCTCTACGCTGCTCATAGAGCCTGGCCAAGATATGGAGCGTAGAGTTCCACCGTGTGGGCACGTCGCACAGCAGTCGGTGCACTGGCAGATTAAACCGATGTTGCAGGGTGCGCAGGGTGGCAGCGTCCGTGTGGGACTTGCGGAAATGTGCGCAGAGCCGGCGCACCTTTCCGAGCAGGTCTGACAAGCGTGGGTAGCTTTTCAGAAAGCGCTGAACCACCAAATTAAAGACGTGGGCCAGGCATGGCACGTGCGTGAGGCTGCCGAGCTGCAGAGCCGCCACCAGGTTACGGCCGTTGTCACACACGACCATGCCCGGTTGGAGGCTCAGCGGCGCAAGCCAGCGGTCGGTCTGCTCTGTCAGACCCTGCAGCAGTTCGTGGGCCATGTGCCTCTTCTCTCCTAAGCTGAGTAGTTTCAGCACGGCCTGCTGACGCTTGCCCACCGCTGTGCTGCCACGCCGCGCGACACCGACTGCTGGCGACGTGCTGCTGCTGACACATCTTGATTGCAAGACAGAGGTTGCGTAGGAGGAGGAGGGTGGTTTAGTAGAGGAAGCATACACCGCCGCAGATACCACCACCGAGCTGGGGCCCGCAATTCTGGGGGTGGGTAGGACATGAGCGGTCCCAGGCTCTGACTCTGTCCCAGCCTCCACTAAATTCACCCAATGTGCCGTCAGGGAGATATAGTGGCCCTGCCCGCCTGTGCTTGTCCACGTGTCCGTTGTTAAGTGGACCTTGGCAGTAACCGTGTTGGTGAGGGCGCGTACAATGTTGCGGGAGACGTGGTCGTGCAGGGCTGGGACGGCACATCGGGAAAAGTAGTGGCGACTGGGAACTGAGTAGCGCGGGGCCGCCGCCGCCATCATACCTTTGAAAGCCTCCGTTTCCACAACCCTATACGGCAGCATCTCCAGGCTGATAAATTTGGCTATGTGCACGTTTAACGCTTGAGCGTGCGGGTGCGTGGCGGCGTACTTGCGCTTGCGCTCAAACACTTGTGCTAGCGACGGCTGGACGGTGCGCTGAGAGACATTGGTGGATGGGGCCGAGGACAGCGGAGGTGAGGGTGTGAGTGCAGGCCAGGAGACGGTAGTGCCTGTGTCCTGAGAGGGGGGTTGGATCTCAGTGGCAGGTTGGGGCACAGGGGGAGAGGCAGCGGTGCAAACCGGAGGCGGTGAACGGCCTTCGTCCCACGTGGGAGTGGTGGCTTCCCGGCTGATCTTGGCGCGACAAAGGTTGCACACCACTGTTCGTCGGTCGTCTGCACTCTCAGTGAAAAACTGCCAGACCTTTGAGCACCTCGGCCTCTGCAGGGTGGCATGGCGCAAGGGGGCTCTTTGGGAAACAGTTGGTGGATTATTCGGTTTGGCCCTGCCTCTACCCCTGGCCACCGCACTGCCTCTTCCAACCTGCCCTGCTGCTGCACTTGCCTCCCCCTCTGAAGACCTGTCCTCAGTAGGCGTAGCAAACCAGGTGGGGTCAGTCACCTCATCGTCCTGCTGCTCTTCCTCCGAATCCTCTGTGCGCTCCTCCTTCGGACTTACTCCAATTACTGCTACCTGAGTGATAGACAACTGTGTCTCATCGTCATCATCCTCCTCACCCACTGAAAGCTCTTGAGACAGTTGCGGGAAGTCCCCAGCCTCATCCCCCGGACCCTGGGAACTTTCCAAAGGTTGGGCATCGGTCACAACAAACTCCTCCGGTGGGAGAGGATTCGGAACCATTGCTGCCCATTCTGGGCAGGGGCCATAGAACAGTTCCTGCGAGTCTGCCTGCTCCTCAGAATGTGTCATTGTAATGGAGTGAGGAGGCTGGGAGGAAGGAGGAGCAGCAGCCAGAGGATTCAGAGTTGCAGCAGTGGACGGCGCAGAACTCTGGGTGGTCGATAGATTGCTGGATGCACTTTCTGCCATCCACGACAGGACCTGCTCACACTGCTCATTTTCTAATAAAGGTCTACCGCGTGGACCCATTAATTGTGAGATGAATGTGGGGACGCCAGAAACGTGCCTCTCTCCTAATCCTGCAGCAGTCGGCTGCGATACACCTGGATCAGGAGCTCGGCCTGTGCCCACACCCTGACTTGGGCCTCCGTCTCCTCGCCCGCGTCCACGTCCTCTAGGCCTACCCCTACCCCTCAGCATGGTGTATTACCAGTAGTGCAGAAACAGAACGCTGTAATTAAATGTGCCGCTTATTGGCCTGTGGTTGGAGACTGACTTCGCTTACGGAACGCACAGCAGAGCCAGGAAAGAATTTTGCGCAAGCCTGCTGTAACACTTAGCTGGCTGCGTATTAATTAGAACTACTACCCCCAGCAGAGACGCAGTACACTCAGGACGGTCACAGGCAGCCCAAATAGAATGTTTTTTCCCAAATGTTTTTTGGAAAAGCCCACTGCCTATATACACAGTATATCTCTTTCACTGTCCCTGGCTCACCACTACTGGCCCTGGACTATGTAAAATTACTGCAGACTGTTTCCCTCACGACAGGATGACAGCGGTGATGTGTAACGCACAGCAGAGCCAGGAAAGAATTTTACGCAAGCCTGCTGTAACACTTAGCTGGCTGCGTATAAATTAGGACTACTACCCCCAGCAGAGACGCAGTACACTCAGGACGGTCACAGGCAGCCCAAATAGAATGTTTTTTCCCAAATGTTTTTTGGAAAAGCCCACTGCCTATATACACAGTATATCTCTTTCACTGTCCCTGGCTCACCACTACTGGCCCTGGACTATGTAAAATTACTGCAGACTGTTTCCCTCACGACAGGATGACAGCGGTGATGTGTAACGCACAGCAGAGCCAGGAAAGAATTTTACGCAAGCCTGCTGTAACACTTAGCTGGCTGCGTATAAATTAGGACTACTACCCCCAGCAGAGACGCAGTACACTCAGGACGGTCACAGGCAGCCCAAATAGAATGTTTTTTCCCAAATTTCTTTGGAAAAGCCCACTGCCTATATACACAGTATATCTCTTTCACTGTCCCTGGCTCACCACTACTGGCCCTGGACTATGTAAAATGACTGCAGACTGAGGATGCAATGCTCTGCACGGCCAATATACAAAAAAAAAAAAAAAAAAGTGCAACACTGCAAAAAGCAGCTTCAACAGTACTGCACACAGTCAGATGTGGCCCTAAGAAGCACAGTTGGGGTTCTTGAAGCCTAAAATCACTCCTAACACTCTCCCTATAGCAGCTCCACCATCAGCAGCACTTTCCCTGAGCTATGTCAGAATGCATCTGTGGCGAGCCGCGGGAGGGGCCGATTTATATACTCGGGTGACACCTGATCTCGCCAGCCACTCACTGCAGGGGGGTGGTATAGGGCTTGAACGTCGCAGGGGGAAGTTGTAATGCCTTCCCTGTCTTTCTATTGGCCAGAAAAGCGCGCTAACGTCTCAGAGATGAAAGTGAAAATAACTCGAACATCGCGTGGTGCTCGCCTCTAGTAACGAGCATCTCGAACACGCTAATACTCGAACGAGTATCAAACTCGGACGAGTACGTTCGCTCATCTCTACTCGTTATCCTCTGTCTCTGTAGCGGTTATAAAGCCGAAAGAAGCTCTGTCTCTTTAGCGGGTATAAAGCTGAAAGGAGCTCCGTAGCCTCTCTCTCCATAGCGGGTATGAAGCTTAAAGGGGTTCTGACAGCCATTGTTCCCTGGTCTGCCTAATGGACACAGGGAACCTACGATTTAATGGCTGTTAAAGCATAAAAACATAATACTTACCTTGTTTTCAGTTGTCGTCATCAGGGGGGTCATCTCCCGGCAGGCTCTGTTCTTCCTCTTCCTCCACGAGCCACGCCGCTCCGGGATTGCGCGCATGCGCAGTGGAGAGGTGCCCTCTGACAGGTGTCAGGACGGGCCGCGTCTCCACTGCGCACGCGCAGAATCTCGGAGTTCAGCCAGGACGGACGGGCCGCCCACAGCAAGCATTGCTTGTGACGTGCTTGCTGTGGGCGGCCCGTCCGTTCACCTTGGAAGTGGCTGACGGACGGAGAAGAGCAGGAAGCGGTCATTTTGACCGCTTCTGCTCTGCTTCTACAAGCCACAGAAGATGATGCCGGCTGGAGGGGACATGCCTGGCGATCGGTCCTGGCCAGGCAAGGTGAGTAATTTTTATTTTTTTAAAATGTCAGAACCCCTTTAAAGGAGCTCCATATCCTCCGTCTCTGTAGCAGGTATAAAGATGAAAGAAGCTCTGTGTCATCAGTCTCTGCAATGGGTATAAAGCTGAGAGAAGCTCCGTTTCCTCCATCTCTATAGTGGGTATAAAGCTGAGAGAAACTCGGTGTCCTCCTGTCTTTGGAGCGGTAATAAAGCTTTAAGAAGCTGTATGCCCTCCCATGTCTGCAATGGGTATAAAGCTGAGAGAAGCTCTGTGTTCTCCAATCTCTGTAGCAGGTATAAAGCTGGGAGAAGTTCAGTATCCTCCATCTCTGTTATGGGTAAAAAGCTGAGAGAAGCTTTGTATTCTCTGTCTCTGTAGCGGGCATAAAGCTGAAAGAAGCTCGGTAGCCTCCATCTCTGTTGCGGGTAAAAAGCCAAGAAAAGCTCTGTCTCTGTAGCGGGTATAAAGCTGAAAGGAGCTCCATATCCTCCGTCTCTGTAGCGGGTATAAAGCTGAGAGAAGCTCTGTCTCTGTTTTGGGGGTATAAAGCTGAGAGAAGCTTGGTATTCCTCATCTCTGTTGCCGGTATAAAACTGAGAGAAGCTCCGTTTCCGTAGCGGGCATAAAGCTGAGAGAAGTTCGGTGTCCTCCATCTCTGTTGCGGGTAAAAAGCTGAGAGAAGCTTAGTATTCTCTGTTTCTGTAGCGGGCATAAAGCTGAGAGAAGCTCGGTATCCTCCGTCTCTGTAGCGGGTATAAAGCTGGGAGAAGCTCCATGTCCTCCCATATCTGTAATGGGTATAAAGCTGAGAGAAGCCCCATCTTCTCCGTCTCTGTAGCGGGTATGAAACTGAGAGAAGCTCCGTGCCCTCCAGTCTCTGTACTGGGTATAAAGCTGAAAGAAGCGGTGTCCTCCGTCTCTGCAATGGGTGTAAAACTGAAAGAAGCTCTGTGTCCTCCGTCTCTGCAATGGGTATAAAGCTGAAAGAAGCTGTGTCCTCAGTCTCTGCAATGGGTATAAAGCTGAAAGAAGCTGTGTCCTCAGTCTCTGCAATGGGTATAAAGCTGAAAGAAGCTGTGTCCTCAGTCTCTGCAATGGGTATAAAGCTAAGAGAAACTCTGTGTCCTCCTGTCTTTGTAGCGGTTATAAAGCTCTAAGAAGCTGTATGCCCTCCCATCTCTGCAATGGGTATAAAGCTGAGAGAAGCTCCGTGTCCTCCCTGAGGGGGACGTGGCCTGGACGAGCTGGAAGATGGCGGCATAATCTCTGAGCTCCGTGTCGAAACCACCTTATAGCTACTACACAGCAGCTCCCCGCTTACCTCCAGCGGCTGAAGACATCCTCCGTCCCTCCTCGCTGCAGTGATGTCCCGTCGTCGACCCTCTCGCTCTCAACCGCGGCGCCTAGACGACTTCTTCCTCCAGTGTCTTCCAGTTTCAGCGGGGAGGAACGGAGGGGAAATCTCTCGCTCTCCCTCTCTCCCCCCCGCTGACTGCTGCTACTCACCGCTCCCCCGCCCGGCACCCGAACCTTTTGTCTCGAGCGGGCAGGTACTCGCTAAGGGCAATGCTCGCTCAAGCAATTGCCCTTAGCGAGTATACTCGCTCATCTCTAGTAAAAAGCTAAGAAAAGCTCCATATCCTCCAGTCTCTGTAGGGGGTATAAAGCTGAGAGAAGCTCCGTGCCCTCCCGTCTCTGTAGCGGGTATGAAGCTGAGAGAAGCTCCGTGCCCTCCCGTCTCTGCAATGTGTAAAAAGCTGAGAGAAGCTCCATGTCCTCCCGTCTCTGTAGCGGGTATGAAGCTGAGAGAAGCTCCATGTCCTTTGTCTCTGTAGCGCGTATAAATCTGAGAGAAGCTCCATATCCTCAGTCTGTCTCGGATATAAAACTTAGAAAAGCTCAGTGTCCTCCCATCTCTGTAGCGGGTCTAAAGCTGAGAGGAGCTCTGTCTTCTCCCATCTCTGTAGTGGGTATAAAGCTGACAGAATATCCATGTCCTCCCATCTCTGTAGTGGGTATAAAGCTGAGATAAGCTCTGCATCCTCCTGTCTCTGTAGTGGGTATAAAGTTGAGTGGAGCTCTGTGTCCTACCATATCTGTAATGGGTATAAAGCTGAGAGAAGCCCCATCTTCTCCTTCTCTGTAGCGGGTATGAAACTGAGAGAAGCTCCATGCCCTCGCGTTTCTGCAATGAGTATAAAGCTGAGAGAAACTCTGTGTCCTCCTGTCTTTGTAGAGGTTATAAAGCTCTAAGAAGCTGTATGCCCTCCCATCTCTGCAATGGGTATAAAGCTGAGAGAAGCTCTGTGTCCTCCCTTCTCTGCAATATGTAAAAAGCTGAGAGAAGCTCCTCGTCCTTCAGTCTCTGTAGCAGGTATAAAGCTGAGAGAAGCGCCATGTCCTCCCGTCTGCAATGTGTAAAAAGTTCAGAGAAGCTCCATGCCCTCCCATCTCTGCAATGGGTATAAAGCTGAGAGAAGCTCCGTGCCCTCCCGTCTATGCAATGTGTAAAAAGCTGAGAGAAGCTCTGTGTCCTCCAGTCTCTGCAATGTGTAAAAAGCTTAGAGAAGCTCCATGTCTTCCAGTCTCTGTAGCGGGTTTAAAACTGAGAGAAGTTCCGTCACTGTAGCGGGTTTAAAGCTGAGAGAAGCTCCGTCTCTGTAGCAAGTTTAAAGCTGAGAGAAGCTCCGTCTCTGTAGCCGATTTAAAGCTGATAGAAGCTCCATGTCCTCCCGTCTCTGTAGTGGGCATGAAGCTGAGAGAAGCTCCGTCTCTGTTGCCGGTTTAAAGCTGAGAGAAGCTCCGTCTCTGTAGCGGGTTTAAAGCTGAGAGAAGCTCCGTGTCCTTTGTTTCTGTAGCGCGTATAAATCTGAGCGAAGCTCCGTATCCTCAGTGTCTCTCGTATATAAAACTGAGAAAAGCTCTGTGTCCTCCCATCTCTGCGGCGGGTATAAAGCTGAGAAAAGCTCTGTATCCTCCTGTCTCTGTAGTGGGTATAAAGTTGAGTGGAGCTCTGTGTCCTACCATATTTGCAATGGGTATAAAGCTGAGAGAAGCCCCATCTTCTCTGTCTCTGTAGCAGGTATGAAACTGAGAGAAGCTCCGTGCCCTCCCATTTCTGCAATTGGTATAAAGCTGAGAGAAGCTCTGTGTCCTCTGTCTCTGCAATGGGTATAAAGCTGTGAGAAGCTCCGTTTTCTAGAGAAACTCTGTGTCCTCCTGTCTTTGTAGCGGTTATAAAGCTCTAAGAAGCAGTATGCCCTCCCATCTCTGTAATGGGTATAAAGGTGAGAGAAGCTCCGTGTCCTCCCTTCTCTGCAATATGTAAAAAGCTGAGAGAAGCTCACTGTCCTTCAGTCTCTGTAGCAGGTATAAAGCTCAGAGAAGCGCCATGTCCTCCCGTCTGCAATGTGTAAAAAGCTCAGAGAAGCTCCATGCCCTCCCATGTCTGCAATGGGTATAAAGCTGAGAGAAGCTCCGTGCCCTCCCGTCTATGCAATGTGTAAAAAGCTGAGAGAAGCTCTGTGTCCTCCAGTCTCTGCAATGTGTAAAAAGCTTAGAGAAGCTCCATGTCTTCCAGTCTCTGTAGCGGGTTTAAAACTGAGAGAAGCTCCGTCACTGTAGCGGGTTTAAAGCTGAGAGAAGCTCCGTCTCTGTAGCGAGTTTAAAGCTGAGAGAAGCTCCGTCTCTGTAGCGGGTTTAAAGCTGAGAGAAGCTCCATGTCCTCCCGTCTTTGTAGTGGGCATGAAGCTGAGAGAAGCTCCGTCTCTGTAGCGGGTTTAAAGCTGAGAGAAGCTCAGTGTCCTTTGTTTCTGTAGCGCGTATAAATCTGAGCGAAGCTCCGTATCCTCAGTGTCTCTCGTATATAAAACTGAGAAAAGCTCTGTGTCCTCCCATCTCTGCGGCGGGTATAAAGCTGAGAAAAGCTCTGTATCCTCCTGTCTCTGTAGTGGGTATAAAGTTGAGTGGAGCTCTGTGTCCTACCATATTTGCAATGGGTATAAAGCTGAGAGAAGCCCCATCTTCTCCGTCTCTGTAGCAGGTATGAAACTGAGAGAAGCTCCGTGCCCTCCCGTTTCTGCAATTGGTGTAAAGCTGAGAGAAGCTCTGTGTCCTCTGTCTCTGCAATGGGTATAAAGCTGTGAGAAGCTGTTTTCTGAGAGAAACTCTGTGTCCTCCTGTCTTTGTAGCGGTTATAAAGCTCTAAGAAGCAGTATGCCCTCCCATCTCTGTAATGGGTATAAAGCTGAGAGAAGCTCCGTGTCCTCCCTTCTCTGCAATATGTAAAAAGCTGAGAGAAGCTCCCTGTCCTTCAGTCTCTGTAGCAGGTATAAAGCTCAGAGAAGCGCCATGTCCTCCCGTCTGCAATGTGTAAAAAGCTCAGAGAAGCTCCGTGCCCTCCCATCTCTGCAATGTGTAAAAAGCTCAGAGAAGCTCCGTGTCTTCCAGTCTCTGTAGCGGGTTTAAAACTGAGAGAAGCTCCGTCTCTTTAGCGGCTTTAAAGCTGAGAGAAGCTCCGTCTCTGTTTCGGGTTTAAAGCTGAGAGAAGCTCCATGTCCTCCCGTCTCTGTAGTGGGCATGAAGCTGAGAGAAGCTCCGTCTCTGTAGCGGGTTTAAAGCTGAGAGAAGCTCCGTGTCCTTTGTCTCTGTAGCGCGTATAAATCTGAGAGAAGCTCCGTATCCTCAGTGTCTCTCGTATATAGAACTGAGAAAAACTCTGTATCCTCCTATCTCTGTAGTGGGTATAAAGTTGACTGGAGCTCTGTGTCCTCCCATCTCTGTGGCGAGTATAAAGCTAAGAAATTCTGTGTCCTCCCATCTCTGCAGCTGGTATAATGCTGAGAAAAGCTCTGTGTCTTTGGGATCTGAATATATAGATGGGGTTGTTCTGGGGTCTTATATATTCAGATCCTTTATGCAACGTGTGCCATGGAATAAGACCAGCACAACGCACATGTGAAAGAGGTCTAAAAGAACCTGATTTAGTTACCATAGCAACCAATCACTGTGTTGCTCTTATTTTACCTTAGTAGTATAAGTAATGAAAGCTTTGCAGTGATTGGTTGCTATGGACAACAAAGATTTTCTTTTAGACAGTTTTCATAAGAGTTAGGTGCCTGCTACTTTAACCCCTTAGTGACCAAGCTGGTTTGCGTCTTAATGACCAAGCTAAATTTTGGAAATCTGACATCACTTTAACATAGAATAACTCCGTAAAGGTTCTGCATATTGAAGTGATTGTGACACTGTTTTTTCGCCACATATTGTACTTAATTTACGTGGTAAATAGTCTGAGTTTAATAAATATACATAAACGCGCCAAAAACGTTAAAAAATTGTAGTTTTTTTTCACATTTTCAATTGCAATATCTCAAATATGTGCAAACATACTGTACACATTTTTGATATATATATTTGCATCTGTTTACTTTTAGAGATGAGTGAGCACACTCATCCAAGCTTGATGCTCGTTCGAGTATTAGGGTACTCGAGATGCTCGTTTCGAGACGAACACCACATGGTACTCGAGTCAATTGCATTTCCTTCCCCGCATGTTTAGCGCCATTTTCTAGCCAACAGACATGCGGGGAAGGCATTACCACTTCCTGCTGTGACGTGCCAGCCCTCCCCCCCACAGTAGTGAATGGCTGGGCCGATCAGGTGACCGCCGAGTACTTAAACTGGTCCTGCCCGCGGCTTGCCTCAGATGCATGCTGGCAGTGGTTAGGGAAAGTGCTGATGCTTATACAGGGAAAGTTAGAGTAGGATCCTGTCTTCAAGAACCCCAATGGTCCTTCTTAGGGCTACTCCTTATCGTGTGCATTATAGTTGTGGCTGGCTGGGAGCAGTAGTGCACCAAATTTATTTTTTTTTAAAGCATCTAACCCTCTGCAGAGCATTACAGCTATAGCATTCTCAGTCTGCAGTGCATTAGGCAGAGTTTAGGGACAGAGCTGCTGAGATAAGGAAAGTTTTACAGTCGGGATCCTCTCTACAAGAACCCCAACGGTCCTTCTTAGGGCTACTCCTCACAGTGTGCATTATATATGTAGCTGGCTGGGAGCAGTAGTGCACACTTCTTTTTTTTAACGCATCTAGGCCTGTGCAGACCCTTACAGTTATACCGTTCTCAGTCTGCAGTGCATTAGACCAAGGTCTCACCGCAAAACAGTACTCCTAGGCCGCTACAAACCATTTCAGTTATACCGTTCCCAGTCTGCAGTGCATTACGCAGAGGTCTCACGGTGAAACAGTACTCTAATATTTCCTAGGCCACTGCAAAGTATTTCAGCTCTGCCACTGTGCAGAGCGTCTCACAATACCCTTTCCTTGGGGGAGAGGGGGGGTTGAGATAGCCACAGTTACCTGCACTATCCACTGGCTTTAGAGTCTTCACCCACTCCATACAGCCTCTCTTATCTACAAGTCTCGAGAGGTAAATTACCCCTAGGTATCAGCGCAATACAGCGGGTTAATTTTTTCAAGTTACAACATAGAGCCTCTGCTATCTACAAGTCTCTGTGTGTGGTGAATTAAGCCACAGTTGTCAGCGCTGTCTAGTGGGGTAATTTATTTGGGCCCTGCTCTATCCTTAATCTGCCATGATGAGGAGTAGGGGTAAAGGCCGAGGACACGGACGTCCAATTGAGGGTGTGGGCACAGGCCGAGTTCCTGGGTCGAGTGAATCACAGCTGGCTGCTGAAGGATTAGGGAAGAGGCAAGTTTCTGGACTCCCCAGACTCATATTTGCAAGTCCGCGTGGTAGACCCTTATTACAAACAGAGCAGTGCGAGCAGGTCCGATAGAAGACGATAGAAGACCTGGATGGCAGAAAACGAGTCCAGCAATGTATTGACCACCCAGTCTTATACGCAGTCCACTACTCCTGGCCTAGGGACTGTAACTCTGAATCATCTGGCTGCTCCTTTTTCCTCCCAGCCTCCTCACTCCATGAAAATGACATATTCTGATGAGCAGGCAGACTCCCAGGAAGTGTTCTCGAGTCCCTGCCCTGAGTGGGAAAAAACGGTTCCTCTCTCACCTGAGGAGTCTGTCGTGACTGATGCCAGGGGTAGAGGCAGGGCCAGAGCGAAGAATCCCCCAACTGTTTCCCAAAGCACCCCTCACGACAA
The DNA here is from genome assembly GCF_035609145.1 of Eleutherodactylus coqui. Taxonomy (NCBI): domain Eukaryota; kingdom Metazoa; phylum Chordata; class Amphibia; order Anura; family Eleutherodactylidae; genus Eleutherodactylus; species Eleutherodactylus coqui. The sequence continues at coordinate 145,095,613 of NC_089840.1, read as the reverse complement.
GCCTCCATGCAGAGGGCTAGGTGTTCAAAGGTGTGGAAGTTTTTTAGTGAGAGAGCGCGGATGACCGACGAACTGTGATTGCGACACAGGTTGCACCAAGATCAGCCGGGGAGCCACCACTACCAGCCTCACCACCACCAGCATACGCAGGCATATGATGGCCAAGCACGCCACAAGGTGGGACAAAGGCCATTCACTGCCTCCGGGTCACACCACTGCCTCTTCCCCTGTGCCACAACCTGCCACACTGATCCATTCCCCCTCCCAGGACACAGGCACGAGCGCCTCCTGGCCTGCACCCACACCCTCACCTCCACCGTCCTCCACTCCATCCAGCAATGTCTCTCAGCGCAGCGTTCAGCTGTCGCTAACACAAGCGTTGGAGCGAAAGCGCAAATACGGCGCCACCCACCTGCATGCACAAGCTTTAAACATGCACATTGCCAAATTACTCAGCCTGGAGATGCTGCCGTACAGGCTTGTGGAAACGGAGGCTTTCAAAAACAGGATGGTGGCGGTGGGCCCGCACTACTCGGTTCCCAGTCGCCACTATTTTCCCCGGTGTGCCGTCCCCGCCCTACACCAGCACGTCTCCCGCAACATAAACCGTGCCCTCACCAACACGATTACTGGGAAGGTCCACTTAACCACGGACACATGGACAAGTACTGGCGGGCAGGGACACTATCTCTTTGACGGCACTTTGGGTGAACTTGGTGGAGGCTGGAACCGAGTCAGAGCCTGGGACCGCTCACGTCCTACCCACACCTAGAATAGCGGGTCCTATCTTGGTGCTGGTATCTGCGGTGTTTTATGCCACCTCCTCCAAACACCCCCCCTCCTCCTCTGCCACCTCCATCTCTTAATTAAGAAGTGTGAGCACATCGCCAGCAGTCGGTAGCGCACGGCAGCACAGCGGTGGGCAAGCTTCAGCAGGCCGTGCTGAAACTAATCAGCTTAGGTGACAAGAGGCACACGGCCCCCGAGCTGTTGCAGGGTCTGACAGAGCAGACTGACCTCTGGCTTTCGCCGCTGAGCCTCCAACCGGGCATGGTCGTGTGTGACAACGGCCGTAACCTGGTGGCGGCTCTGCAGCTCGGCAGCCTCCCACACGTGCCATGCCTGGCCCAGGTCTTCAATCTGGTGGTTCAGCGGTTTCTGAAAAACTACCCTCACCCGATTATGTCACGTGATAGGGGCGGTGTCATGGGGACATACCACTGCCTGCAAGTCCCAAGATATGCTAAAAACATGATTAGGGGGCGTGTATAGAATATTAATAATAAAAACCCCGAATGGGAGTTGATTAAACATGCTTGATGATATGTAAAATACTAATTTAACAGGGGATCCCACGGAACAAGTTAAAAGACATAATTATAATGAATGAAATGGAATATGGAAAAAAGGTTTTATATAGAAAAAATGAATGAAAAAGACTAGATTATATAATAGCCTAATGTTTAGAAAAACAAATGTTTAAACTAATAAAATTTAATTAATAAAATTTATATAGATTATGAGTAGAGATGAGCGAACGTACTCGTTACGAGTACTTACGCACCCGAGTACCGCCATTTTCGAGTACTTCAGTACTCGCGCGCAAAGATTCGGGGGGCGCCGGGGGCGGGAAGAGGAGTGGCGGTGCGGGGGGTAGCAGCGGGGAACAGGGGGGAGCCCTCTCTCTCTCCCTCTCCCCCCCACTCCCCACTGCTACCCCCCGTGCCGGCACACCGCCCCCCGAATCTTTGCGCGCGAGTACTGAAGTACTCGAAAATGGCGGTACTCGGGTGCGCAAGTACTCGTAACGAGTACGTTCGCTCATCTCTAATTATGAGGTGTTTAAAGATGCCTGGCTTTCTTTGGACTCAAAAGTGTTGGAGGCTTTGAAACATTGTCAAGAACACTTGGTAGATATTGATATATCTCTTATCCCTACGATTACAGATAATACAGGAATTTGGGACATGTGTGGATCGGATGCCGGCACGGAAAACAACATGAGGACTATGAGGAAAAGCATCCAAGAGGTTTCGAGGAACTCTTTAGATTTAATCTTTCTCAAAATATATCAAGGGACCAATTTGGTTCCTAGGGGTCTAAGGGTCAATATCCTCCCTGCATTCCCGCAGGATGAGGATTTCTCAGGGGAATTAATTTTAATGTTGAATACTTTTTCTACCCTTATGTTGGAAAAATTGATTAATAAAAGGATGTTATTATTGTCTAAAAGTATTAGAGAAATGGCTCTGACAGAGGAAAGAAGAGATGTTTTATATATGTTAGATTACATTGACAGTATGGAGAAAGAAATTATTACTGGCAAGGTGAAAAAACTAGCCCTTGATTCTTAGGATTTTAAACGAAAAAACATTTTTCCTAAGGATTATAAAAGGAAGAATTTTCGGGTGGATAGACAAATTGACATACACTCAGATAGAGAGCCTGCAGAACAACTGCAAGAGACTACTCAGGGTCATGCCCCTAAGACTGTTACCTCTCATCAGGAGGACATAGAAAAGGACCAATATAGAGATTATAGGGGAGGACAATTTAGACAATAAACATTGGAACCATTCCTTCTATAATCGTGAACGAAATCATCTATCTTTGAGGGATACTCATGATACCCATAGTCCTAGGCATTATCCTCATAAAAAAAGAGGGACCTATATTAAACCCCAGGAACAAAGAGGTGGGAGAACATGGATAAAAAGGAGACATGTATACCCTCAAATAGCGGAAAGAAGATTCAGACCACATTCAACTATCCTACATTCAACTACCCCTCCTTTGAGAAATAGGGATAGATATGGTCACCATAGGGAAAATAAACAGTATAAAATGAATAGTATGACTCAAACTGATAACCCCTACCATACTGTATATCGGATAGAACAAGGAGAAATGACGGTAGGGATAGACACTCAGTGTATTCTACAACAGCACAATTTCTTGACAATAATACTAGTTCCTTGATCACCATAGACTCTACAATATGTAGTACTGGTTATAATACCCCAGCACGTAATATTGATCAACGTAACCACCATATGGGAATGAATGAAGAACTTCAAAGAAACAGGTTATCTACAACAACCAGTACTGCACGGGAAATAGAAACTCACCTTCTAAGATCTCCTATGGCTAATTCCCCTTCAGGGATTCTGGATTTGAGTACATCCAGAACTGAGAAACAACTAGAAAGTCAAACCATTAGTACACATAAAGGAAAGGAGCAGACTTTTTTAGGAGGAGGGGAGCCACCAAACAACACTATAAACAATCAATATCCCAACAGAGAAAGAGAATCCATCACCCCCCCCCCCCCCCCCCCCGGGTCCGGAAAAAAGAAATCCCATCCCGGTAATCCGGTCAAAGATCTCTCAATTTTACCATCCGGTCCGTATGCTGGAAACAAAGAACAAAGGACAGGTCGTAAAAGGAGGGGCAAGAGGGGTGCGCGACGTTCCGGCAAAAACAAGAATGAGGGTCAACTCTCAGGTGAAGAAAGAATAGATTTTAAACAAGCTAAAACGGTGGGAATATTCAATCTTTCCCAACACCTCTTGAGAAGAAGAGAAATGGAGGTCTTGTCTAAGGGATTATCCTTCAGCCCAGCCACTCCATCCAATCTATTTGATCTATTTGTTGACCTGAATAAATTTGTGAGAAAATGAACACTAAATAGATATTACATTATCCAATCTCTCAAAGGAGCAGACAGCAAGAATATGGATACCTATGAAAGAGAGTTTGACCTTGATGATCCTATCATTACAGACCTTAGGCCTAACAGCAAATTTTCCCCATAGAGGCCAAAGGGAAATACATTGAATTATTCTATCAGAGGGTCCTAAAGGAATTTGGAGACATGTGTGATAAAAAAGACAAAAAACAACTTATGAGTAAAGACAATCTAACTAGAACACAAAGAACCACCCTTAGGAAACTGCTGAAAGAAGAATCAATAGTTATTAGGGGGGTGGTATTGACATCCTAGATTATGTACAGTATCATCAAGAGGCCCTCAGAATACTTGATAATCAGGATTACTATGAACCCCTAAAAAAGGACCCCACTGAAGAAATGAAGAAAGAACTATATAACCTCCTACAACATACAGTTGAGTGTAACAGTTTATCTAAACTGGAATTTAAATATATTAAAGAAACCCCTACTGGCATGGCCTACTTTTACCATATTCCGAAGATCCACAAGGATATAAACAACCCACCTGGACGTCCAATAGTTGCTGGGATGACCTCCATTACTAATCGCCTTTCCGAGTACATAGACCAACAACTACAGAAATACGTTATTAACCTTCCGTCTTATGTCAAAGACTCTGGCCATATACTTAATATTGTGAAAGAAGTTGAATGGAAAGATAGTTATCTCTGGTGTACCCTTGATGTTGAGTCCCTTTACTCAAACATAGAACATACGATTGGAATAAAATCTGTGGGAGAAATTTTACATGAAGATCTCCTTATGCCGATTCATCAAAAAGAATTTATACTCAAAAGTATCTCTTTTATATTGAAGAATAATGTATTTGCATATAATGGTACGTATTATCGGCAACAGGTTGGGACCGCTATGGGCACAACATGTGCCCCTAGCTTTGCGAATCTGGTCATGGGCATCTTTGAGCGACACAGGTTCCAGAATCCCAGGATCATTCTGTATAAAGATACATCGATGACTTATTAATAATTTGGGATGGGAGCCCAGAAGACCTATTAGCATTCATTGCAGATTTAATGCTCAATGAGTATAATTTTGTCTTCACTCACAATATCAGTAATACTAAAATTGTTTATCTTGATCTGGAGCTGGAGGCAGAAGGAAATAGAGTCATTACTCGCACCCATTTTAAACAGGTGGACACTAACAGTTACTTGAACTACAAAAGTTGTCACCTCAAGAAATGGAGAACAAATATACCACATGGACAGTTCCAACGAATCATGAGGAACTGCACGAAGGAATCTGATTTTGTTAAACAGGCTAAAATCGTTAAGAATAGATTCGTTGCTAAGGGCTATACCACAAAGATGACTGAAGCAGCATACCAAAAGACACTACAACGAAAAAATGAAGTTAACCTTAATATTCAAGACCCGGACAACCAGACCCCCAAAACAGCTTTTATTACTAAATATAGCACGCAACATACTATTATCAATAAAATTCTGAGCAAAAATTGGAGTATTCTAAAGGAGGATCCGTTTTTGTCCAAACAGATACCGTTTAAACCACGTTGTATCTTTAGGAGAAATAAAACTTTGAAAAATCTCCTAGCCCCATCCTGCCCTAAGAAGGAGAAGAAAAACCAACAAGATATACGAAAAAAAGCAGATAAGGATGGAGGAGTATATAGGTGTGGAAAAAGTAAATGTAAATGCTGTTTCAACATTGCTAAAGGTAGAAAAGAAATCGATTCACAGAATGGGGAGACCCTGAGCATTAAACAACATCTAACATGTGAGACAAAATCAGTTATATATATGCTTGAATGTCCATGTGGGACGAGGTACGTTGGCCGGACCATCAATACATTGAGGGAAAGAATCAATCATAGAAGCAATATCAAAAAAGGCTATGAAAAACAAAGCGTATCGAGACACTTTTCCCTACACCACAATAAGAGTAGTAAAGGTCTCAAGGTTACCCCATTAGAACACATTTATTCCAGGTCCATGGAAACAACTTAGGGAAAAGGAGATGTATTACATCTTCAGAACTAACACTCTAGTACCCAACGGCCTCAATGAAGTGTTGGAGAAGTTATGAATCTGTCCTTATATATTTTGTCATTTTTCTTACACAGATTTCAGACCCTACGGTCCTCTACTTATGTAAGTAGTTCTGTTATTGTAGGATGTTCGTGTTTATTATGTTTGTTATTATCCTATCTTATACATATCCCAGCACTGATCCCTATGAAGAGTGGCTTCTTTTCCTTTTTTTGTTTATGTTAGGTTTTTACCTATTGTATTCTATTTTTATTGTATTTCATATTTAACATGATAAGCATTGTATTATATAAATTTCATTTTATTTATTATATATCAATTTCCACATAGGAGTATATGTTTGCTTATATGTTTTTATATATATAAAGTTTTTTAGTTTTTATATATTTTATACATACGTGTGTACACATATGTATGCTAAATGTAAATTATATACATATATATATATATATATATATATATATATTATATATATACACACACACATACACAGTGTATTCCCTTTATGGTTTATACAAATGTTTTATATTATTTATTTATATTATTTGTTATATTCCATCCTATATGTATATGCATATTTTTCTACGTATTGGTAGGTACAGTTTACGCTAAGGGGCTATGGCGTATCTGCCCTACCAGTTATACTACCTTTTTTATAAATTTTAAATTATATTTTCCTATATTATATATCTATATATTTATAATGTATATTATCATTCACGTTTTACTAGTACTGAACCCATGTCCTTTCTTAATTGTCATCCTCCTCTTAAATTACCTGCATTTCATAATCTATATAAATTTTATTAATTTAATTTGGTTAGTTTAAACATTTGTTTTTCTAAACGTTAGGCTATTATATAATCTAGTCTTTTTCATTCATTTTTTCTATATAAAACCTTTTTTCCATATTCCATTTCATTCATTATAATTATGTCTTTTAAACTTGTTCCGTGGGATCCCCTGTTAAATTAGTATTTTACATATCATCAAGCATGTTTAATCAACCCACATTCGGGGTTTTTATTATTATTATAATATACACGCCCCCTTATCATGTTTTTAGCATATCTTGGGACTCGCAGGCAGCGGTATGTCCCCATGACACCGCCCCTATCACGTGACATAATCGTCATCACTCTACCACGTGATTCACGACTGTTACGCCCCTTCTAACTGCGTCCCCAGGATAGCTCGGATCTCTTAGGCAACGGCATGACGTCATGACTCTGCTTCTATCACGTGAGATTCTCGTCATCACGTTGACACATGACTTACGTCTGACACACCCCTTTGGCGTGTCCCCGATTCAGTTGGATACATCTGGGTAGCGGCATGTCAGCATGATGCCGCCTCTGTCACGCTGTGTAATCGTCATCACGTTGACCCCCCGTCACGTGACCCACCATTCTGACCTTGCCATGTGACTTTTCCAACATGGCGATTATCACGGGAGGACCTTTGAAACGACATGGGCAGGTACATACAATATTTGTTCATATATATATATATCTATATATCTATATATATATATATATATATATAATGGCTAGTTCTGTTTTTGATTTATCTGCTTGATAAAGTCGAGACCGATGAAACGCATTGCACAAATAAAGGAGTTATCATTTTTTGATTGCATTATATCGGTTTTCTGGAGCCGTCATTTCTGCAAGAAGCGCTGGGATTTTTTCCTTTTTGCACTTAGTGCATATTTTCACTATTTCTTCAGTGGGTCTCACTGGCAGTGAACCCACATCCTCAGCAGCTCTCCGGATCTAGCCCCTCTGGATTATTGGATACGGAGCATCCCGCTCATACATATTTCTAAAGGCTAACTTGGATGTGGAGGTGATAGTGGGGTCTTTCTGGCTCCACTACTCACCGGGTAAGTCCAATTTATCTTTACACCCTTGCACATTGATCGTCATCATCTGGTCCTTCCTAGGAGCGCTATCCTAATATTTATACAGCGCTATGCCAGGCAGTATGGGCATCCACACAATGCCCACAGGACTGAAAAAGATCTATCTTCATCCCTCTACCAAAGAAAGGTGACTAACTATTGAACGATAGCCCTGATTCCACATGCAAGCAAGATCCTTCTCCAAATTATACAGGAAAGACTGAGATCACTAATTGAAGCGGCACTCCCTCATGGGCAGTCAGGATTCCGGTGAGGATGCAGCACCCTTGAACCATATTGCAAACCTGCGTTCGATCGTGGAAAAAGCTAGAGAATACTAAAAGAATATGTATATGTGCTTCATCAACCACATCAAGGCCTTTGACTGCATTGACCATGACAAGCTATGGCAGGCCCTACAAGAGCTGGGCGTATCGGCGCATCTAGTCAAGCTAATAAAATAACTTATACCAATAATACCAATCAAGAAGCCACTGTGAGAACACAGTATGGGGCCACAGATTGGTTTGGGAAAGGCGTCTGACAGGGCTACATTCTCTTACCCTTCTTGTTTAACCTATATGTGGAAGTGATCATGTGGAAAATGGACCTAAACAAATTGGAAATCGGGGTGAAAGTAGGTGGCAAATACATCAACATTCTCCATTAAGGCTCTTACCTATTTGCATTATTTTAACGCTGCGTTTTTTTAACTCGAATATCAATGGGACTTTCTAATGTTAAAAATGCATCACAAGTTTTGAGCAATGCGATTTTAACATTAGAAAGGCCCATTGATATTCACACTAAAAAGAGGCAGCGTTAACACAGCTGTTGCGTCCTTACCGGAAGTGCAATATACAAAAACAAAAGAAAAGGCACAACTGTGCAACATAAATACAAAACTAAGGGAAAACCTTTCCCTGCAAACCCCTAACCCGGGATGGGGCCCTGCCTACTCAGCGGGCCGATCGTTTCCGACAGGTGCGGACCAACAACACGTGCCTGGGCCACTAAATATTCCCTACCAGAGAGCCCTGATACAAAGAAGGGAACAGAACACCATAAACTCAAAGATACTTAAACGTGGAGGAGCTCCAGTGCTGGCTGTACTCCTCAGCAGCAGTCTAGGTAGCAACTGAAAATTGACCAGCACTGAGGTCATTTCTAGCAAGGCTTATATAGGAGCAGAGCTACTCAGAAACAGGTGAGGACTGACATCACTCATCCAACCACCACACCCCTCAGCTCCAGGAAAGGTAGAGATACTGCTAAACCCTGGTCCGACCTAAACGCAAGGTGAAGACTTCAGCACAGCTTCAACAACAGCATTAAAAAAAACACAAGTGGGTAAAAGCCTTATGCGGATTACACAATGCTGCTTGCAGAAACAGAAGCAGGTCTGAGCAGCGGATATGTAAAATTAAAACTGAAAGTGAAACCTCTACCTGAATTTCAAGTAGACTAAAATTATGACAACTGCAAAAAAATGGCCAAATTTAAAAATCGACAATGAGGCCATAGAATGCATGCAAGACTTCATCCTCCTTGGCTCAAAAACTGACCAGGCTGGAGAATCTATGCCAAAGATTAAACATAGAATAGCACTAGGGTGAGCACAATGCTAAACATGGACAAAATCTGGAAAAGTAGCGATATCGGTCTGGCAACTAAATGCAGGATAGTGCAAACCACCGTTTTCCCCAAAGACATGTATGGATGGGAAAGCTGGCTGCGAAAAAAGCTGATAGTAGGAGGATTGATGCGTTGGAGCTGTGGTGCTGGTGAAAGCTGCTGTGTATAGCCTGGACAGCGAGAGTGACAAACAGAGAAGTCCTGAATCGTATAAGACCAGATATTACTGGAGGGCTAGACTCGGACTCACATATTTTGGCCATGTAATGCGAGCAGAGTTGCTAGAAAAACCTAAAATGCTTGGACAGATCAGTGGCAAAAGGGACCTGGCCGCCAAAGAACACGATGGCAGATACTGGCATGGATATCACACAACTGAAAGAAGCAGTGCAAATCCGAAAAACATGGAGGGAGCTCACCTTTAGGGTTTGTGAGGGTCGTGAACGATTTAAAGCCTAGCAACAACAACAACAAACATACTCTATGACAGGTCACTTTAGCTGTCTTTATGTACCCTAAATGCATCATTTGTGTTTGCAACAAACTGTAAAGAGCTTGCCAATTATCAGCTCATCACATCATACAACCGGCGTGTTGGTTTACTCCTGCCCAATTACTCTAATGAAAAGCATTTTTAGTGATTTTTCTTTTCTCATTGAACCCGATTGTCAACATGAAACCTCATTATTGTTTGCAGTGGTGCTCAGTGTGTAAATGTAATGCAAGTTCTCTATAATAGGCCTTTGCATATCCCAAGTAGTTGCCAAGAATGCTGCGAACCAAATGTTCTAAGAGGCTCTTAACCCCTTAGTGACGGCCCCTTTTTTTTTTTTACGTTCTGCCGTTGCAGGACGTGTATGGAGGGAGATAGCGCCGCTATCTCCCTTTATACAGCGCGGACATCAGCTGTTTATTACAGCTGACAGCCATGGGCAATAGCTGCAATCGGTCGCGCGGACGTTCGCGGCTATTAACCCTTTAAATCCCGCTGATGTTCAGGGGTTTCGTACGCCCCCCCCCCCCCCCGCGGTGAGATTGGGGGAGCAGTGCAGATATCATGGCAGCCAGGGGCCTTCTGAAAGGCCCCATGGCTGTCTTGGCAGACAGCCCATCAAGCCGTATCCATGGGGTGGCTTGGTAGGCGGCCTGTCAGAATGCAGTATGATGTAATGCTATGGCATTACATCATACTGCAGGAGCAATCATGGCATTGCTGGTTGTGGTCCTCTAAGAGCAATAAAGTTTTATTAATTATTTAAAAAAAAGTAATAAAAGTTAAAAAAGAAAAAGCTTTTGCCATATTTGCAATAAAAAAAATCAAAATAATAAACCAAAAATACGTATTTGGTATCGCTGCGTCCGTAAAAGTCTGATCTATCAAAGTAATGCATTATTTATCACACACGGTGAACTTGGTCCGAAAAATCCACTTTTTTGGTCACCCTATCTCCGAGAAAAAGTGTAATAAAAAGCGATCAAAAAGTCAATTGTACACAAAATTGTACCAACAGAAACAACGGGACATACTGCACAAAATGAGCCCTCACTCAACTATGTCGACAGAAAAATAAAAAAGTTATTGTGCTCAAAAAATGGACACAGAAAATAATTTAAAAACTTAAATCTCGTAAAAAAAAAAGTAGTACAGCAAAAAAAAAGCTATAGAAGTTTCGTATCATACTGACCCATAGAATTAGGTTAGTAGGTTATTTTTGTTGTCGTTTGTGCGCCGTAGAAACAGGAATTGAACTGAAAGATGGCGGAATGTCCATTTTTTTTCCATTTCTCTCCACTTAGAATTTTTTTAAAGTTTTTCAGTACATTGTATGGTACAATAAATAGTACCATTGAAAAATACAACTCGTCCCACAAAAAACAAGCCCTCATACAGTGACGTCGATGGATAAATAAAGGAGTTACAATTTTTTAAAAAGGAGGAAAAAACGAAAATGGAAAAAAGCAAAAAAGCTCTGTCACTAAGGGGTTAATACATTCAGTGCATGTCTGGCTACTCCATGTGCTAGACTAAAATCTACATCAGCTATGAGCTGGCTTAGATTTCTTTCATGAATTATTGTAAATCTGACTGGCCGCTGAGGTCACGCTCTCTTTTTTCCTAAAGCCTTATCCATTTGTTGAAAAGGGGCAAGTGAGGTGTAAAAAGGCCTGAAGGTTGCAATTTTTTAGCATAACTGGAATGTGTGCAAACATTTTGCACCAGAATCATGGTGTATAGGAATTGTTAAATTTTCCCCATAGTTTCAAGTTTTGGTGGCTTCAAGGTACACATTGCAAGTGGCGGACAGCTGCTGATTAACTGTTGAATAGCTATCACGAAGATAAGTCATCAATAATTTAGTCATGGAAAAGTCCTTTAACCCTATCAAGATGTTGTGACGTGATCTGGAGAAGGTTGTGTATGCAAGGCATCACAGAAGTATTGATTAAAAAATGTTGGTACTGTGTTAGCCAATAGCATAAAGTGTGATTGCTCTCAGTAATAGATACCAAGTAATTTTGTAGATATGATACCTTTTAATGGCTACCAAAATACATGATGTTACAGCAAGCTTTTGGGTTCTTATCGACCCTTCATCAGGCTGAGAAACTAGTTTGGATGGCACACAAATATAACATACAGATGCAGAGAGGGGAAAACACAGAAATGTGATGCTTAAAATAACAATCTGAGCAAAGAGATAAATACTAAATCAGTCCACTGAGCTGAGGAATGTGACAGTTTTATGATGTCTGTTATCTCTACTGCACATAGAAGAAGATGGAAACACTTCCCTTGCAGACCCATCTATTGAATGGCAACATTCTTACAATCAATTTCAGAATTTTTATGAAAAAGTAAAAAAAACACGCACACCCCCCCCCCCAAAAAAAATACAATTATTGGGAAGAGGACACCCATCTTGACCTCCTTCAGACCTTCCATATTCTCCACTTATGTAAGAATCCCAGGTACAGGTTCATTCCATTCTTAAGGGTATGAAACATGGCTATAAACGTATGCTCCCAAATTCTTCTGTGATGCTGTGAATTGAAGTTGCCCTTCAGTATGATAATTCTCATCTGCTCTACGCTATGTCCGTAACCACAAAAATGTTTTGCCAGAGGTAATTCCGATCCTTTCCTCTCCAATTGAGTGGCGATGAGACCTCATTCTGGCACTCAGTTTTTGCCCTGTTTCCCTGATATAAAGTCCCCCAACAGGACATTCACTGCATAGGATCAGGTACACAATATCAGACATAGAACATGTGAATGTCCCAGAGATCTTATACTCTTGTTGTGTGTTGGGGATCTGTATCCTGCCCATGGTCCATACATCTGAGCAGGTCTTGTAACTCCTTACAATACAGGGATACATTCCTTTTCGTGTGTCCAAGGCCAATGCACTCCTGATTATAAAGTTCCTCAAATTAGGAGGTTGCCTGTAACATAGGAGGAGAGGGTCCTGGAATATGGTTTTCAGATGGTCATACTTGTATAGGGTATGTGTTACGGCACTCTGCCCCCCGAGCGCCAGATGGGGTGCCCTGAACTTCCCGCACCCCACTGTCCCTGCCTACTTGCCTCGGCCCTGGCTAACCCCAGGTGGACAACTGGGCGGCGGTCCCTGTATTGGCTAGGGACCTGGCGACTACCACGATGGAACTAACTAACGGGGGACAGAGTGCCGACAGAAGAGGCAGGTGTAACAGACCAACAAAACTTACTAGGTAAATCAAGGCTGGAGGTGGAGCTCACAGACAAATGCAAGGATACTGACAAGCAACTAGGGCAGACTGGAACAGACCTGACTAGAGGCTAGCAGAACCAATAACTGGCAGTGAGCTCAGGTCACTGCCAGCCTTTTAACTTCAAGCCCCCGCCCGGGGGCGGAGAGTGGGAGGAGCCGACTCTCCCACTGTGCATAAGGAAGGTGGGGGAGAGCGGGCGGCACCCTACGGGCGGACACGCCCACGCCGCCGCACGCTGGCTGCCCCACGTTGCCGGGAGAGCCCCGACTGCAGAGCTCCGGGACGCCGGAGCCGACATCGGAGCGGTGCGCGCCGGTCGCCGGACCCAGTGCCGCCCTGCATGGTAACATTACCCCCCCTCTGACGGGGGTCCTCCGGGCCCCCGGAAACTCGACTAGGCTTATCCGGAAAATAACGGTGGAACCGCCGTACCAACACGGGAGCGTGAACATCACGTGTGGCCACCCAGGAGTGATCCTCTGGTCCAAAACCCTTCCACACAAAGCGACCCCTGGTGCAACGCCAGCAACCGCGAAACCGCCAACCCCGCTCTGTCCGGTTCATCAAAGATACCCCCGAGTTCCTGAAAAAACGAGTCCACGGACTGCAGGCAGGAGGAACCCTCGGGGATGGAAAAGGCCCATGTCTTGGCAGAGCCCCGCAGCAGGGACATTATCAGCCCGACCCTCTGAGCCTCTGACCCGGAAGAACGGGGACGCATCCGAAAAAACAGGCGACACGCTTGTCGGAAAACTAAAAACTTGTTCCTCTCCCCAGAAAATACCTCGGGAAGAGGGCACTTGGGTTCTGGGCTGGTTGAGGCGTCCGACCCCTGCGACACTTCCCGCTGCTCCTGGGCCGCCATGCGGGCGGATAAATCCTGGATCACAGGCCCCAGGGCCTGCAGCTGGTTCGTGAGGGACCTGATCGCCTCCATGACAAACAGTTTTAAAGGGCCAGTTATTATGTTACGGCACTCTGCCCCCGAGCGCCAGATGGGGTGCCCTGAACTTCCCGCACCCCACTGTCCCTGCCTACTTACCTCGGCCCTGGCTAACCCCAGGCGGACAACTGGGCGGCGGTCCCTGTACTGGCTAGGGACCTGGCGACTACCACGATGGAACTAACTAACGGGGGACAGAGTGCCGACAGAAGAGGCAGGTGTAACAGACCAACAAAACTTACTAGGTAAATCAAGGCTGGAGGTGGAGCTCACAGACAAACGCAAGGATACTGACAAGCAACTAGGGCAGACTGGAACAGACCTGACTAGAGGCTAGCAGAACCAATAACTGGCAGTGAGCTCAGGTCACTGCCAGCCTTTTAACTTCAAGCCCCCGCCCGGGGGCGGAGAGTGGGAGGAGCCGACTCTCCCACTGTGCATAAGGAAGGTGGGGGAGAGTGGGCGGCACCCTATGGGCGGACACGCCCACGCCGCCGCACGCTGGCTGCCCCACGCTGCCGGGAGAGCCCCGACTGCAGAGCTCCGGGACGCCGGAGCCGACATCGGAGCGGTGCGCGCCGGTCGCAGGACCCAGCGCCGCCCTGCATGGTAACAGTATGATGGAGTTTCTTTCCAGTCCCCCTTAGTATCTCTAGCTGTGAGTTGTGTAAAACGCACAAATCTCGCGTGAATATGACCCTTATTCTTTTAAATAGAGGCATATACACGAGTGATGTTTTACCACATTGTGAAAAAAATTGCTGCATGTCCTATCTTTCCACATTCCTAGTTTCTCGGGCCGATAACTAGATGGACATGTGTTTTCTACTTTACTTCTGTATGCCTTCAATTTTAGGGTTTTTGCCCTTCATCAGTGTACACTGAAACAGCTGTATGTACATGCAGTCTGGCTTTGCTTGTAATTCCCGGTCATTGTAACAAGGCTTGTATAAAAAGTCTGACTTTGACGTGAAGGAATGCTGCCTTTCAATAGGTGGCACTGTGGAGGATTTATTCCGTCTCCCTTATTTGCATATTACCCAGAGGAGCGTGCGTGGCCATTTGAGTCTTCTCACTTAGTTTATAGTATATAGTTGCTCTCCCTGAGGAGAAAAGAGCGTTTCTGATCACTGCAGAAATATCACTGGAATCTGCATCATAGTTCAGCGCAGCACGTCATGCCCTGCACTGCGCTTGCATGCCGGCTCGCCAGCCGAGACACTCACAGTGGATCCGGACAGGCGAGTATGGGTCTCTGGGGGTCACTGCCGGGGCACCGGGTCTGATTCCGTTGCGAGGCTTCACATTTGGAGTCCGACCCAGCCTGAGGCCTTATTGGAGGAGGGGCAGACAGGCAAAACCCAAAAGTTATTCTCGCAGTGTTCTATTTATTTTAACTGTGCAGCACTAATAAAACCTACTATACGAGACATTACAATTACCAAATATGCATCTCATCAATCACATCTATTTAATAAAAACTGTTTTGTTAACTAAAAATGTGTTTATTCTTTTTTTTCTCCACTTGTATTTTGTATGTTCAAAAGAGTGTATTCAAAGTAACACATCAACCGTCTCTTTGTCACCTCACATCCCCATATGATACGTTATGGTGCTTTAGGCAGGTGACTGGTTCCCTTTAATCATTCTAGAGACATTTATGTAGGATTATTACTTTTATTCTATAATGCACTGAAATACTATTTTATTCAATGCATAAATGGTTGCTTGTCAGTAAAACACTGCCATCTATTAAGCCAATGCAAGTACCAGCTTCACAAACAGGGACAGATTTATTAAGACAGACCTTTCAAATACCATTTGAAACGTTGACATACACAGTATTAGACACCACTAAAAATGCATATAGAAAACAAAATAAAAAAGGACTAAAACAACTGATTATTTTACATGCCTTATCTAAACACCACAACAACAAAAAAGCGACGGAACGGGGAGCCAAGTAATTATAAAAAGCACATCTCTGGACTCCTCGGTCTCCATCATACAAGGCCATAAACTTAGTTTATAGTAATCATAGGTGATGATAGGTTCCCTGTAAATAACTATATGTATGCCACAACCCCAGTAGGATGTTCTTTCATGGACAGGTATTCATATTTCACCTGAGTGACCAATACAAAGTCAACTAATAGTGACTCTCAACTGAAAACTTCAAACATGGCAGACTTCTTTTCAGACGATAATAGTCTGTAGGTCGGCTAAAATTACACTGGTCAAACACATTTTTACAAAAATCATGTTACTGAAATAAAATGAGTCATTGCTTATCAATTTGTATGTGTTCAACACGAATATGACGGTCAAAATGCAAAATTGGCTCTTTTTTTTGTAATCTGCAATTATTGTTTACCTCACAAAATGGATGCCTCTGGTTAATACCTGTAAAATAGCAAGTCATAGACTACGTCTTAGATTTCTTTGCCTGTCTCTTGTACAGCTGTTTAAGAGCATCTCTGTGGTGTTTTATTTTAGTAGTGGACCATTTTCCTGGTAGCTTTGTTCCATTGTTGCGATATTGTTAGGTGCACTGTTCAGACGCAATCTTCTGCTTCAGTGTCTGGCAAACATTGGTGTCGTCCCATTCTATCTGTTCCCTGACTTTATATTCACTCTCTTCCAGCACTCCTAAGGTTAAAAGCTTCAGGCCTCCTGTTCAGCTGATGCACCTTTTCCAATCACCGCCCTATGTAGCTGCCCGGGGCATTTCAGACCTTACTGCAATGTTGTTGAGAGTTTGTTCCTATGACTTCTTGTCCAGCCGCTGCTTCAGCAGTTTCCTTGCTACCTTGCTGTCTGCTTATGTTCTGTGTTCTTCGTTCGTGTACTCTGCAGTCTGTTATTCCCATTCTCCGCTTCTCTGTTTATCCTTGTCAGCTTGTTCCTCCTTTGTTTCTGTACTCCTCGGTGTTGTTCTATCTTTGTCCTATAGGTGTTCTGGCCCGCCAGGGTAAGTCAGTGCCTAGAGGAAGACTGTGGGGTCATCCTTATCAGGACGAGAGCTCCGCTTGTAGGCAGGGGTCTCCCTCTCCTGGTTATCAGTTCAGGGCAAGATAGATACCTTCCCTAGTTTCCATTCATATATGGGGCTGTCCATCTAGTATCTTACCTCCCACAGAATACCTTCCTTTCTGAAGAAAGGCTCAAACTAGACTCAATCTTTCACTAGACCAGTGGTTCGCAAGCTTTTTCAGCAATGTAGCCCTTTTTGAAGCAAAAGTTTCTCATGGATCCCCAAGGTGTGGTCAGGGGAGGGATGAGGGGCATGGCTTTTCACAACATATAATTTTTACCTCCATCGTGATAAAAAGGACAGGGATCTTTCAAAAGGGCTGTTTAAAAAAAACCTTTCCCCTATTTTCCGCTTTCTCCAGAGTCTTGTCTAGTTCTGGCCTGAGTAAATCCTCACCCTTGCGATGGGAATGGAGCATAGCTTATTTTTTTGAAACTGTGTATCCTGTCCAGGCTTTATGCCATAGTGCACGCTTTGCAGAGTTTCCTAACTGTGTGTTTTTAGGAGAAAAGCATACAGGCCCTGCTGAGGCATCTGCAAGGAATTCGGTGGCCATTTTAAGCAATGGGACGCTCTTCTGATTCAGATGGTTTTCTAGCTGTGAGAGCATGAGACAGACATGGCTGCTATATTTGTTTCTAGAAGACTGGATGTAGTCTCTCATATTTCATGGGGTCTTTCAGTTGGGAAGAATACTGGAATGGCAAGGAGGTCTTCTTGATTACTTTGGCCACTTACAAAACTCTGGAGTGAAGTGCCCAAAGTTGATTTATATCTTCTGGTGCGAAAAAATAGCCTGTCTTTAAACTTTTGAAAGATAGTGAGTCTGTTCCCTGCGTTCTCCCATTTGCCTGTTTACAAGGTGTTTCAGTGTCTTATTCACTGAGAAGATTCTTTTACAGTGTGACCTTAATCTCCTAAACATTTTGTCCTAGATCGAGCTCCGTTGTTAGCCATTTACCACCACCCCTAGCAATTACCCGATGCTATGGGTGAGAAAAAATAATTTTTTTTTCTTTGGATTTCTTTTAGAGGCAGAAAGAGCTCAGCCTTGAACCTGTGGTTCTAGTACAGGGGTGTCAAACTCATTTTTACCGAGGGCCACATCAGGCTTATGGTGACCTTCAAAGGGACGATTGTAATACAGTCTAGTAAGGGCTTGTTCACCATTTCAATGGGCCCACCTGCGTTCCTTTTTGCGTGCCCAAATATGTAGGCACAAGCGATTTTCGATTGCGCAAATACGCTGCGTATTTGTGCCACCGAAATACGATTATGCCTGTGTGAACAAGCCCTAATAGTGACCCCTATAGTGCTCGCTGTAGTAATAGTGACCCCTATAGTGCTCGCTGTAGTAGTAGTGACCCGTATAGTGCTCGCAGTAGTAATAGTGACCCCTATAGTGCTCGCAGTAGTAATAGTGACCCCTATAGTGCTCGCAGTAGTAATAGTGACCCCTATAGTGCTCGTAGTAGTAATAGTGACCCTTATAGTGGTCACAGTAGTAATAGTGACCCCTATAGTAGTCGCAGTAGTAATAGTAACCCCTATAGTGGTTGCAGTAGTAATAGTGACCCCCAATAGTGCTCGCAGTAGTAATAGTGACCCCTTATAGTGGTCGCAGTAGTAATAGTGACCCCAATAGTGCTTGCAGTAGTAATGAACCCTATAGTGCTCGCAGTAGTAATAGTGAACCCTATAGTGCTCGCAGTAGTACTAGTGACTTTTATACAGCTCACAGTAGTAATAGTGACCCTTATACTGCTCGCAGTAGTAATAGTGACTCCCATAGTGGCCCCAGTAAAAATATTGACCCCACAGTGGGCTAATTAGTAATAGCGACCGCCACAGTAGGCCAATTAGTAATTGCGACCCCCACAGTGGGCCAATTAGTAATAGCAACCCCCCACAGTGGCCCCAGTAGAAATAGCGACCCCCACAGTGACCCCAGTAGAAATAGCGACCCCCACAATGGCCCCAGTAGAAATAGCGACCCCCACAGTGGCCCCAGTAGAAATAGCGACCCCCACAGTGGCCCCAGTAGAAATAGCGACCCCCACAGTGGCCCCAGTAGAAATAGCGACCCCCACAGTGGCCCCAGTAGAAATAGCGACCCCCACAGTGGCCCCAGTAGAAATAGCGACCCCCATAGTGGCCTCAGCAGTAATAGCGACCTACACAGTGGTCCCAGTAGTAATAGCGACCCCCACAGTAATATTAACCCCCTCAGTAGTAATAACCCCTCAGCGATATTAACCCCCTCCCCCAGCAGCGATATTAACCCCCTCCCCCAGCAGCGATATTAACCCCCTCCCCCAGCAGCGATATTAACCCCCTCCCCCAGCAGCGATATTAACCCCCTCCCCCAGCAGCAATATAACCCCTCCGCCTCCTCTGCAGCAATATTAACCCCCACTCCCGCTGCAATATTAACCCCCCCAGCAGAAATATTAACCCCCCCCCACCAGCAGCAATATAAACCCCCAACCCATATACTTACCTCCCCCTGCTGTCAGAGCCACTCCCCCTCCCACACGCCGACTTCAGTGTGTAGCCTGGAGCGCTTCCTTCCTGAGTCCTCTCCTGCAGAACTGAAGAGCAGGGAACTCAGGGGAGGAGGATCCTGGCTGCACACTGACGTCAGTGTGCGCCGGGATCAGCGGTAGCAGCAAGA
Source organism: Eleutherodactylus coqui (assembly GCF_035609145.1). Classification (NCBI taxonomy): domain Eukaryota; kingdom Metazoa; phylum Chordata; class Amphibia; order Anura; family Eleutherodactylidae; genus Eleutherodactylus; species Eleutherodactylus coqui. The sequence continues at coordinate 145,075,910 of NC_089840.1, read as the reverse complement.
TTACCAGCGGGGAGCTGCGGCACCCGAGCTCGTAATCGCTTCAGTGGTGATCGGCGCCAGGACACCGCGGGCCACATTCGGCCCGCGGGCCTTGTGTTTGACACATGTGCTCTAGTATCTCAGTCAGCAGCTCTGCTGTTTTTTTGTTTTTTTTTAATCAGGGGCTGTTAAATTGGAAAGCTCTCCCTCAGATAACTGCATCTCTGATAATTTGGTTATAGAGGAAATATAGGCATGGTACGGGGCCTATTGCTGGTCTAGAGAGACCTGACTGAGGTTGAGAGACCGCTTTTAATGCCTAAACCTATTCTCTGACCATCTGGCAGAGATTATCCATCACGAATTCAAACTCCGCCCTGATTGTATTAGCCTTTTTATTTTTATCAGGCGTTGGCTTTGACGTCTCAACCCGGACTAACAGGAGAAGCCATTATACCAAACATAGACAGCCTGCCCATGAGTTTTTTGTCCAAGTGGACTACTCCCAGATTTGTAGATTTTTCCTGCCACCTTCCATGCTGTTTACAGCATATTCGAGGTGAACTCTGACGCCGTAATCTTGCAGGAGAGGTTCTCTGGGGTAGTGGAGCCACCACTTTTTTCATTAGGCCTACATTTTTTATTTTAGCGGAGCTGACGCCGTGCAACTAACGTCATCACACACACAACATGGCGCTGCATCATCATCCAGTGCCCCAGCACTGGCCGAAAGTTGGGCCCATACACAAGGATGCCAAAGTGTATACTACACATGTGTACCTGAGGACAAATTTTTGCAAGTATCAAAAATTATATACTGAGGATTTAACGTTAAGTATGAGAATGAATTGTCAAGTTATCAGGGTTTATAACTATTTGACCATTTGCAAAAGGTTTATAATTTTTTGCATAACTTAAAAAAAGCTAATTCAGATTAGATTTCATTAAAAGATGTTGTCCCAAGATTTAAATTTATCCCTTCCCCACCCCAATTCAGAGGATAGGTCATAAGTGTCTGATCAGTAGGAGTCCAACCACCAGGACTTCCAATCACAAGAACGGAGGTCCTGTGTCCTGTGTAAGAATGGAGTGTTGGCCAAGTTTACACAATGCCAATCCATTCATCTCCATGGGATTTCAGATGAGAAACTGACTACAGTGCTCAATAATTTGATGGTCTCATATAATAATTGGAGCAATAACAAATAATTGGGACAATAACATAATGGAGTATATGGGTTGCCTGTTCTAATGATTGGTGGGTATACCAGCGATCAGACCTCCACAAATCAGGTGCTTATTGCCAATCCTGTTGCCAGGAAAAAAGTTTAACATTTTGGAATAACCCCTTTACCATGAAGGGTAGAAGATTAAATAATGTGTAAGGCAGGTAAATCAGCACCAAAATAGAGATTTCTGAACACTTTAGTTTCAAGGAGTAAAACTTTACTTATTAGGGACAAAAAACATCATCCACATCAACATAAAAGGAACCTAACAAAATAAAATGTATTGGTGAATGTGTAATTAAATTCTCCCATGACAAAACCATATTTAAATATTAGTGAAAAAACTATTAATTTTATTAAACAGATCACATATCATATAAAGTTTCCCATCTCCCCCCGAAACAAGCTGTGTATCTATAGTTTTGAGATATTTAGCAATACTGTAGTGTCATAGCAAGTAGTTGCCTAATACATTCTGCTATAATCAGGCAGGCTTGTGGTATTGCTATATGCTTTCTGTAGCTAACAGGAGGGGTTACAATAATGACATTATACTGATGAATTGTACCTGACTTTTCAGAATAAGCTGCAGTGTGTGTACATGGGGAATAATACTATTACTGGCTATTACATGAGTTGTATCCTGCATTTATCACTTTTTTTCTCTCTGCAAATGTATCTGTAATTCTCTACATTTTTTTCTGAGGTGGTGGTAGGAGACTGCTGCTGTCCTTGTGTTCCATACAGGGTGCACAGAGAAGACAGCAGATTCTGCTCTGTAACACACAGGCGGTTTTAACATAATCAGGAAGGACACTAGAGAAGTACAGAGCAGTGTAGATGTGATTAAACAGCAGTAAACAACAACATTAGCTCTTACAGCACATCTGCATGTGTCTCTGCTTCATTCTCCACCCCTACCCCCCTTTTCTATCTATAGACGTCTATAAATGGAAGGAGAGGGGGGGAGAAGGTAGCAGCATAAGACATCCACTTCCTGCACTTGCTGTTTGCTGTCCATTTCTGGTCATGCAGATGTTCACCAAATTGACAGCAGGCAATGGATAACAGAGTAGAAGAGGGACTTTTGTAGCCAGCAATTTATAAGGATTAAGCACAAAAAACATTATTTTAAGTAAACAAAGTGATTTGCAATTTTGCTAGTTATCACATTGGCAATCATATAAGCGCAAGTTGTTTGAAAAGTCAGTGACCATTTAAGCTTTTCCCCAATATGTTATGCAATGTTGTGAATAGTGTTTGTGTACTTATAAATAACATCTTTTGTAAACCCTTTAGAACCTCACACATTTATTTCACAATTCAATATATCAAAAGCAGCAAAAAGAATGAGTACAGTACCATAGCACATTGGAATTGTGTGTTTACAACTGAAAATGTGTGCCTGTGACCATACGATGTATTGGCATTTAATGGTCATGGTTGGCTAGCAGGAAAGTATCTTCTGAATGGAATGTACTATATGAAGATATGGAAACTTCACATGCATTTCAAGCTACAAAAAGTAAATGCAAAGCTGAAAATTCATCTTTAGGGTAGATGCAGATAGCCATCAGTTCTGTTGAACTGAAAGACCACTAGAGGGTTCTGCGGTGATCAAAGATCAGTAGGGTAGAGCTACATGGGGGTTGGACCTTTCGGTGCCAATAAGGACATTAAAATGCCCCGGAAGTATGTCTGACAGAAATGAATCCTTAGACAGATGAGCATTGATACCAACAGCTTTCTCCACTATCCTCATGTAAAACACACACACACTTGGCTGAACTCGGCGTTTATGTGTATGGTGGAGTTGGGAGAAATAGTCAGTTGGGCTACATTGTTAGACCAACAGCTGTCGACACTCGACAGTATCCCAATATTGAAGCTTTTCAGCTTGCTTAGAATTCCATTAAACCGGGCCTGGTTGTGCCAGGTACATTTTTACTCTTTGCTTCCCTGCATTTCAGCAGGCGAAATTTATTTTTTCATTACTATAGATGTAGGAGGCCAGAGGCATAACTTGAAGCTCCTGGGCCCCAATTCAAAATCTGTAACAGGGCCCCCAACTATAATGGTTTATTCATAGTACTGGGCCCCCTATATAGAGAAGAGAGGCCTTATGAGCCCCCTGCATCCTCTCTAGTTACGCCAGTTTAGGAGGCCTTGTTTTACGTTAGAGAAATTGTATTTGTTTGGCATTTTTGTGAGTACATAGCAATTACTTTGTAATTTCTATTTTTTTGTTGTGCACATATAGAAAAGAGCAATTTGTTACTTTTTTTCCCATTACTCACATTTCACATTGAATGACATGTTCAATTAATTCTTCATGTTAGCCATCAGTTTGACTTTGGGTTATTTGTGAAGGCAAGCACCTGGTTTAACCCAGTTTTCATGCTTGACCAGGGGAGCAGAAGTCAAAATGGATCAGAACCAGGACAAACACAACCAGGGGCTTTATCACAATTGGCAGTAAGAGACCATACAGCTTAGGCATCCACCCTAGGGAAGCCTAATATACCAGATGCTGTGAAAGGATTGAAAGATGACAGGTTTAGGGAGCGTGCACTGGCCCTTTAAGAGACTGTGCGGGAGTGTACGCAGGCCTCCAGGCAGAAGTCAGGGAACGGGAAGATGAGAAGGAAATGAGCTGGAGACAGGACCTGACATACGGGAGAGCAAGTGTGACGGCTACAGGAACAGGCGAGTCATGACAAAAGTGAGTTAATGTCTTGTGGATATCCAATGTGTGCATTTTTTTTTTTTATGTAATATAAGCACAATCAACATGTATTTCATACTAAATCTTTTCTTATTTTGAATTACATTTTTTTTTACCTTTTATAATTCCATTTGTATCTAAATTTGAAACTTATAATGCATTTGCATTCTTCTGTATACCAATACATTATGTTCGGTGTCATAGGCTGCTCTTACGGCACATTTTAATATGCCCTGACAGCAGGTTTACGGAGGAGTCAGTTCTGGGGTCCTGTCTAGGTTCCCTGGACTGACTACAGAGGGTCCCCCAAGTCTCTAACTGGGTCACTTGGAAACCATGGGAATCAAAGAGTAAAACTGCCAGCGGCTCCTCAGATATGGGCTGTAGAGCAAGTGGCTACTCTAAAAATAGGAGCTGTAAGCAAGGCCATAGTGGCCACTAGGCACAGAAGGACCAGTGCCTGGGGCGTCTAGCTGCAGGGGGGCAGCCACAGGGGCTGCCAGGAAATTTTTATTTTTCATCTACCTAATTTTTTAACCTCACCTCAGCTCTCTGTCAAGGGTGGGGATCGCGGCACATGGCTCTGCAGGCCGTCTCTAGTGGCTCTACCTGTTGACAGGATGGGAGTCAACTATCCCCAGGAGCCCAGGGGAATATTGTGCTGGCTTCCTTGGGACTCGTGGTAGGTATATTATCGGCAGGGAGAGTATGAATGCACTGATTATATGTCCATGGAGTCCCAGCCCCCAATCAATATACTGCAGCCACGACAGGTCCTGTGCAGAAGCAGTGAGAGACATACCAAACAAGGGGCAGGTTTTTCCAGTGGCACCAGCCTCTCTCCACTTGCGTGCCATTGGGGGTTTAGGTAAGTGTGTGTGTGTGTGTGTGTGTGTGTGTGTGTGTGTGTGTGTGTGTAAAGGATTGCTGCTGTATACAAGTATGTGACTTACATGTTTGTAAGGAAAAAAGGTCCCTGTGTTTATTTAGGAATGTATATAACTGCCTATGTCTGTGTTACTGGTCTCAGTGAAATATGGAATGTGGTTCTTGCCACAGCGAAGGACCCATGGCAAAATCCATGTATCTCAGGCTACATTCATTTGGTGTTTGCCCCTATCACTTCCTGTGTAGGGGTTCCATCTGAAAGAAGCTGCAAGTCAACTATGCTATTGTCTGGCCAAAATAAAGGCAACAAACAGGAACCAGTACCATTCCAGTCGTGCCATTCTGCTTCCGTTCATTGCCATCAGCTTGCAGCTTTGGGTTCAGTTTCAGTAACGGCAGTTGTATTAATGCCATTTTTAGCATGTCAGTTACAGCTTACAGATGGCAAGACTGGACAGGGGCTAAACGGTATGTGAATGTAGACTTGCATGCAGATTTGCCACATATTTCGGTGTAGATTTCAATTCCTCATTTGAAGTGGTGAAACAGTGAAAATCAGTACCATTAATTAACATGTTGTAGACATCAAATTCACACTAAAGGTCAATTTATACTGAAGATCCTTCCCGCAGTGTGTGGATTAGATTTCTTACAATCTTACCCACATTGCTTGCACTGCAACAGGATGCGTATTTTCTACATCTACATAGAAGAAAAAAAAGTAGTGTATTCACTATGTGTGATCGTACCCTAAAGAAACCCCAAAAAACACATGTGCGTAAGATGTGCTCATGTGACTGTGTGTTTGTAAACATTCAGATGGTTGGAGCGTATTTTAAATATCTGTAATTTAGGTGAGATTTATACCATTTTTAAAAAATGTGTCCAGGTACACTGTGCTATAAAGAATGGGATGCAATCGTATGTCAGTTATAGGGAATGTTCACAAGTAGCAGAAATGGTGCCGATTTTCCACAGCGAAAAATCAGCATTAAAGTCCACACCATTGGTGCGATTGAGTGGATTTTGGAGGAGATCTACAGCAGATTTAATCTCTTCTGCTGAAAAGGTGAAATTAGCCGTGGATCCGCACCAGTGGCGTACCGTTCTTTTTTTTTTACATGGAAATGATGCCGATTTTAGTGCAGATTTCCACACCATTTCTACCACGTGTGAACGCACCCATATGCGGTTTTTGATGGATCAGTTTCTTTTTTTACAATGGCAGGGGATGTATTTTCTTCTTGCAGAGGCAAGCATAAAGTTGGTACTTTGTGTATATAGAAAGCTTGGTTCTTTTTTTTTTTTTCTTTCAAAAAAGTTTTTATTCAGACAGCATTTTCTCAAATAATTATGTCTAAACAATTATTGTGGAAGATAGAATTAAGGCTCTCTCACACGGGCGCTTTTTACAGCGGCGTTTTGAACGCCACGGTAATCGCGGGATAACGCTTCCATTGATTTCAATGGGGCCTTGCAGACGTGCTCGATCGCAGTGCTTACTAGCGCTGGGATTTTCGAACGCTGTTTGCTCTAAGCTTGGTTCTTGTACTGTGTGTATGGAATAAGCTTGATTCAGTTATTGTATCTGCATATTACACTTGCAGCTGGTGGCAGTGATACAGGCTCTCTCCTTAGGGCATATGGAGATTGGGTATTGCCCTGAAAATCGGACAGAAATAGCACCCATTCATTTGGATGGGTGAATGCCCATGGCCTTTTTTTTTTTTTTAACTTGGATGGAAAGTCCAAGGGAATAAAAACAAAACACAAAATTGCAGCACGTCCTACTCTTGTCCGATTCACGGACGAAAATAGCTTATGTACATGTGCAGAATCTTGGACGCAACTTTTTTCCCCCATATGTGTGCCTGTAAAACAATGAGAGAAGCTAAAGAATCATCATTGGTTTAGTGGGTGGGATTTAGCATTCATGAGCAGTGTGTGGGAGGAGGATACAGAGTCGCAGCCCCCGGGATTATGGGAGATGTAGTAAAGAAGTACAGGACCACTGTGAAGTGCTGATGGAGACAAAGCACAGCGAATACTGTGGAACGAAGGGGAGAGAAGAAAAATCAGAGGAAAGTTAGTGGATGGATTTACTAGAGCACTGCAGGATAATTTGACTTTGGTCTCAGAATACCCTTTTAAAAGGAGAATAAAGAAATTAAATTAAAAAGTTAGATTTTCACCTTTGCATGCCATTTTGAAGTTTATATTGCTATATAGTTTACGTAACGTATGGTAACTAGAGATGAGCGAGTAGTGCCTTAGCCGAGTATCCTCCCGCTCGTCTCTAAAGCTTTTGGGTCCGGCGGCAGGCAGGGAGCGGCGGGGGAGAGCGGGGAGGAACGGAGGAGAGATCTCTCCCCCCCCCCCCCACTCCCCCCCTGCTCACCGCCGCAACTCACCTGTCACCGGCGCTCCAATCTTTACAGACGAGGGGGAGGATACTCGGCTAAGGCACTACTCGCTCGAGTAGTTAGCCTTAGCAAGTATACTCGCTCATCTCTAATGGTAACTTTGAAGGTTCCTAGTCAGTCCACTCCTGTGATACACCTGTGCAGTGATAAGTAACAGGGAATTCAAACGTGATTGTGTTACAACTGCAAAACGTGTTTCCAAAAAAAATTATTTAAGACTATTAAAAAGCTGAGCACTGAACGTACCAACAAAAATAATGACCATCATTATAATGCAAGCACCTATATAAACACGCTGGTTAAAGAATCCAGGTGCTTTCTGTGACAACAAGAATAATCAATCTAGCCCATCTGTTGTTGCTGGTGTTCTACTGTGATCAGTGTGAAAGGCTGTCAGTATTTAATAGTCTATTCATAAACGAGTCCATTCATAGAACTAGACATACAAATGTTCTCAAAATATACACAAAAAGATATGCGTAAAAACAGTGTCTGTTGTGGACTGGCATCTTGGTCATTGTGTTGTTTAAAGCTGTGCAAGAGTCTTAAGGAATGGTTGTAACCACTTTACTCCCATGCGAGGCATCACTTGGAAAGTTTGCTTATTACTCTGATTAAAGCTCCGTTCTCATCTTTCAGACGCTGATTGTCAGATTTAAGGTCTGTAAGTACCTGAAAGAGAAGTGTAGAAATGATTGAATTACATGTTTGTGGTACCATTAGACCAGATGGCTCTAGTCTTCTCAGCCAAAACTAATATTAAAAAAATTCCATTTTTTAAAAAACTTTTGTTGAAGTTTCGTAAGACTCTTTCAACATAACATAAAATGACTCCTTCACATGAGGTGTCCATCTGTAGCCTATAGCTTCAGCAAGGTGGACAGTCCGCTATGATTTGTCAGATTAGAATAGGAGAATTACCAAATTTTGCAGCTGATACATTTTTCCATACTGAAAATCAGCAGTTTTTACAGAACAAGCCATGTGGATGAGAATTTTAAAAAAATCTCGATCACACCGTGCAAAAAATTAGTGCAAAATACGAAGCGGAACGAACTTGTGCAATATATGTTTTATATCCGTAACGTCAATTTATACTGCGGATTTTCACAGCAGATTTTACTCCTTCTAGTGAGGTGGTAAAATGCAAAGGTGATTTTGGTGCAGATTTTCTGCCCAAAGTGTGAACTTACCCTTATAATGCCACGCTCCACATAAAGTTATAATGAATCATACAAAGTGCAAACTTCAAACAGATACTTTTATTTAGTATGGAATCCCTTTAAATGCACTATTTTATGAGGGGTCTGCTGCCTTCATATTGTGTGGGGCCATCATCTAGCACAACATGGCAGTCTATGCAGCTACGCTGTTACTTCTATATGAGAGGGCGGTCAGGCCTTACTGGGTTTAGGTCACAGTGTGTCCTTGACCCGACTTGAGGATGGCTGAAGCAACACAGCTAATTTAACCAGAGCAGACATTTACTCACTTTCAGGCAAGAGGCATTGTAGTTACAATCTATAATTAAGGGGAAATAACTCAGACTGTTACTGCAGACTAAGGCAATACGCACATGAGCGAGAATCACAGCGAATTTATAATCACAGCATGCTCTATTTTTCTGCGGAATCCACGCAGAAAGCTTCTGTTAAAGTGAATCGAAGCCACCTGACCCACGGCCCATCCACAATTGACACTGCGGATAGGCGGTGGGTACCCGCGTTATTGCTTAGTGATGGCGCGGGAAAAGATACATATTTTAAAGAAAAAAATCTGCACTGCACATGACAGCCGGCGAAAAAGGTATGCAGAGTCACATGCAAGGGTCAGAGCTGGAATCCACTGTGGGGTCCCGCATGCGGAATCTAGTTTGCCCATGTGCAGCCGGCCTTATTCACATGAGCAATTCTTTCCCAGCAGAGCGATGCTTCGGGTTAGTGAAAAAAAAAAAAAAAAATCACATGTCCAATCTTTTGGAGTTTCCTCGGAACGCCTCTATCATTGTTTTCAATGGCACCTTTAAAGACATCGCATGGCACTCCCATGAGAGACATTTGCGATCCTCTAGCCTATGTGAAACAAGCGCTTAAGGATCGTAGTTATAGAGAAGTGATGCAAGGCGATTTTGAATCAAAAATGCCTCGCATTCATGTGAAACATACAATGGCAAGCGTGATATTGGGCAAATTTTCTCATCCCAGTATCAGGCTCACCCCGTGTGAATATAGTCTAACACTTATAATGCTACTGGTAGCAACAGTAACAGTCTGTTATAAAGTCCCTTGTTCACACACCTTTGCGGTTTTACCTTAATGCACAGTCTCTCTCTCACAGGCATGCCAGGTGTAGCATGCTCTATTTTCTGCAGAAAATCGCATGGACGGCTTCCATTGGAAGCCTTCCGATCTGTGGCGATTCCAAAATGTCAATTTTGAAATCACCACAGATTCACCTAATCGCCGTCGCGATGGCAGTGTCATGCCCCGCACGGCGCATGCACGCCAGACGAGACACTCGCCACGGATCCGGACAGGCGAGTACGTATAGGGTCTCCAGTCGGCACCAGGTCTGATTCAGCTGCAAGATTTCGCAGTCGGAATCCGACCCGGCCGTTGGCATGAGGCCAATGACTTCAGTTTGTTTTCCAATGGAGTTGTGCAGATAATGGGACACATGGAAGGGGCAAATAAATGTGAAATAATTCATCTTTGTTGGATTTTTTAACATGACAAAAGCAGGGCATTTTAACGGCCGTGTAGACTTTTATACGCACGGTCCCTTCACATTGAAGAGTTCCTACCTTTAGGTCACCTTCCATTTCGGACATCCTGCGCTCCAAAACTCTTTTTTCCTGCAATAATAAATGGTGATAAAGGTTTACATGACTTATATTCAACCAGTAAATGGTGTGCGCCAAGAAACAATAAGAAGCACTTACTCTCTTTTCAGCCTCCAATTGCCCAACCTGACTCGAGTTATCTTGTTTCTAAAGAAGACGTGCATAAAGTAATTAGTAAAAACAATTATATTTATTAACTATGGAGAACCTCACTAGAAGTAGTTCACTAGAAGAAGAAAACATTTTGGAAAGTCCGCTAATGCAAAAAAGTCCTTTACAATGTGAGTCACATTTAAGTTTAAATGGTGGTCTAGAACCACATTTTATTAAGCCGTTCCTGACATCTGACATACATGAATGTCGTAACATTGGAAGGGATGTATGGAGAGGGCTCAGTAGCTGAATCTGTTCTATACGCGGCGGTTGCCTGTTGTATTATACCACTGGCACCCACTACAGCCCAGGGGGTGGAGATATATGACCCCGGTGTTAAACCCCTTAGATACTGTGGCGAGACAGAAAATGGAGCTCCCTTTGTCACTTGTTTAGCCCCTATGCAGGTCCTGAATGAGCAGCCGAAGGCCTATTAAAGGACTCCAGGCCTGTCAAAATAGTGTACCTAATAGGATGTCAGCACGAGCACAATATGCAGCAGTGCAGAAGTACTGCTGTGTACTGTACAAATAATGCATGTTCAAATCTCAGTAATGCACTGAAAAAAATATGTAAAAAATTAAATTTACATTTTTTTTCTTTTTATAAAAAAAAATATAAGAAAGAAAAACAACAAAACACTTTCTGTCAGACATTGACAGAAGTCACGCAAGAATATCGGCCTTGTGAATACGCCCTAAGGCTACTATTACACCATAGTCGTTCTGTGCCACTAAACGCAGACAGAACCCCGTTGGCTACAGCCGGCATAAGCACTGCGAGTACTTGTCATGTTTGAATTAATGATGCAGGTACCGGCTGCAATCAGCAGAGCTCTACCTGAATTTTGCAGGGCAGAAACAATGCAAGTTACAGCAGTCTTAAGAGTTTGGGATACGTCTATAAAATAGAACATTAACACTGACAATATTAAACAGTGTACAGCCATAAAATGAGGTCTCCTATGGTGAGCAACATAGTTGGGGGTTGCCAGCCACTGACTAGGGACTACTGCACTGATTTAAAATTCCAAGTTTGCGCAAACAGAATAGTGGATGTGTAGTGGCCCAGAATAACGGGGCTCCCCTATAGTGTATGAGTAGAGTGCAGAGTGTAGAGTGCACTTGTCTTGTGCTTCCTGTGATAGATAGATTATATATATAACTAGCTGATATACCCGGCTTCGCCCGAGTTAATTTGGTACTGGTGTTTATTTTGCTTAAAGGCGTTTTTGCCCATAGCACTTTTGTAGAGCTCTTGAACGACCAAAACCAAAGAGAACCCCCACAAGTGACCCCATTTTGAAAACTACACCCCTTAACGAATTTATCTAGGGGTGTACTGCCCATTTTGACCCCACAGTTTTTGAATGAATTCAAGCAAAGCAAAAGGAAAAAAATGTGATTTTCGTTTTTTTGGCAATTCTGTCGTTTTAAAAACTGCTTTTTTGGTACAGCACACATATGAATGAAGACTTGCACCCCAAAATGGATACCCCTGTTTCTCCCGTGTTCAGAGACATACCCATTGTGGCCCTAATCTTTTGTCTGGATGCACAACGGGGCCCAAAATGAAAGAAGTAGTCGGTGGCTTTCAGAACAGAAATTTAGCATGAAAGTGATTTAGGCCCCATTGCCCACTTGTAGAGCCCTTGAGCGGCCAAAACGACAGAGAACCCCCACAAATGACCCCATTTTGAAAACTAGACCCCTTAATGAATTCATCTAGGGGTGTACTGTGTATTTTTACCCTACAATTTTTGAATAAATCTAAGCAAAGCAGTAGGAAAAAAATTACAATTTTCATTTTTTTGGCAGCTGTGTCAGTTTAAAAACAGTTTTTTTGTACAGGAATGAAGACTTTCACCCCAAAATGGATACCCCTGTTTGTCCTGTGTTCAGATACATACCCATTGTGGCCCTAATCTACTTAAAGGACACATGGCTAGGCCTATAATGGAAGGAGCACCCGTTTGATTTCAGGGTACAACGGAATAAATTCCAGGCCCCATTGCCCATTTGTAGAGCCATTGAGCATCCAAAACGACAGAGAACCCCCACAAATGACCCCATTTTAAAAACTAGACCTCTTAACAAATTCATCTAGGGCTGTGCTGCGTATTTTGACCCCACAGTATTTGAATAAATCTAAGCATAGCAGAAGGAAAAAAATTACGATTTTCATTTTTTTGGCAATTTTGTCAATTTAAAAACTGTTTTTTTTTGTACAGTGTACATAGGAATGAAGACTTTCACCCCAAAATGGATCCCCCCGTTTGTTCCGTGTTCAAAAACATACCCATTGTGGCCCTAATCTACTTATAGGACACATGGTTAGGCCTATAATGGAGGGAACACCCGTTGGATTGCAGGGCACAACTGAATAAATACCAGGCCCCATTGTTCATTTGTACCGAATAAAAATTGACTCCCTAAAAATATCCCCTCCCCCACACACTCCGCGCCATTTTCGGCGTTCCCCAAATCTTAGATAAAAGTAATAATGTGAACTGTGTGGTATTTCCGAAGACAGGGGTAATTACGGAGGCTGGTTGGTATGGGTACATGGGGCAATAAAACCGGGTCTCTCCTCCCCTCTCCTCATGCTTTTTTGGGGGTATTTCGTGACCTCAGTGGTGGGTATGGGGTGTAAAAAGCGGCGCTCTGTGAGGCTCCGTTATCTTGATGAGGTGCGGCGCTCTCGCACAGAAGACGCTCAACAAGGTGCTCCTGGAACTGCATGAAGGTGAGCGTTCCCGAGGCTTCTTGTAAATTGCGTATTACAGGTAGCGGTCTGAATAACGCTGGGCTCACGAAGCTGTAGGTGGAATCCGCTTGCGGAGGCCCGCAGCGGATCCCATCTGTGAGCCCGTCTGTGACCTTTTTTTTACTTTTACGTGATCGCCATTATCCATTGAATAACGGCGAATACGTGACGAGGAACCGCTCACCGTGGCCCCCCGTGAAATCTCCAAGCTCTCTGCTAAGTTTTGTAGCCAGGAGCAGGGAGATTTTAAATTATCCTGGCAATCCACGGCTTTTGCGCATGCGTCCGCCATTTCGGCGACGGGCGCGTGCGCAGAAGCTGGGGTAAGGTCCGCAGATAAATCCGCGGGCCTTAGGTACGTCATTTCATCCCACCTCACGGATATGATCCGTGGGGGGAGATGAAACGCAAGCTTTTTTAACTTTTTAAAAACTTTTTAAACTTTTTTTTTACTTTTACACTTTTTTTTTTACTTTACATGATCACTGTCATCCATTGGATAACAGTGATCATGTCCCCGGTATAATCTCTCTGGTCCGGGCTACACATGGCAGCCAAGAGCAGAGGGATTTTAAATTTCCTGGGGCTCGAGCCCATCTGAGCACGAGCCCGATGTCAATCATCGGGCGCGCATGCTCAGACGGGGATTCGAGTCCCGGGACATCGGGGAGGACTTAGGTGAGTATTTTCACGGATCCATGAGGGGAGGTGAAACTGACTTTTTTTTAAACTTTTTTTTTACTTTTTCTCGATCGCCGCTATCCAATGGATAGCGGCGATCGCGTGCCCGGGGACCGCTCACAGCGTGCCCGGGGACCGCTCACAGCGGTCCCTGGTATCACCTCCTGGTTCCCGGCTACCTTCAGGAGCCGGGAGCCAGGAGATTTCAAATTTGCCAGGGGCTCCCAGGCTTCTGCACATGCGCCTGACGTCATCGTCTGGCGTGCATGCGCAGAAAACCGCCGGCGGGGGACACCGGGGACAAGCCGCGTGAGTATTTTCAGCTTCCCTGATGCATGCGATCCATTAGGGCAGCTGAATCTTTACTTTTTTTACACATTTTTGTTTACTTTTTTGAGATCGGCGCTATCCATTGGATAGCGCCGATCACAATGCCGGGGGGGACTGCCCGCATCCTGGGATGACAGCTCCATACTGTCGGCTACCTGCGGGCACCGACAGCATGGAGCTGTCACGTCCTCAGGCAGGTTGGCATCAATCCAAAGAGGATGCACAAAACTACGCCCTCTAGGATTAAAGCCCACTTTCTGAGGACATAGTTTCCCGATGGGGCAGTCGTTAAGGGGTATATATATTAATAAAGACCATGGAAAAACGTGTGTTTTTCTGTGATCACCAGCGGGTACTTCGTTTACCACCGCAGTACTCCTTCAGCTTAAATCCGCTCCGTCCGTGGGCATGAGCCCTTAGGCAACTGCCCTGAGGGCTGAGGGGGGAGTGAAAGATATCAAAGTTTGGATTACTGCATAGTGAGGAGATGAGAGCAATAAAGTAGGCTTTGTTTGCCATGGTGTGTGGAATAGTAGCAAGTTCTGAGCATGAACTTGTAGTGGAGAAAATCTGTAGAGGATTGCGATTTTCTCCAAGGCATTCAGCACCCCTAGATCACCTCTGAAACATGTTTGAGGCATGTGCCAAGGCTGCTTCGAGGGATTCGGAGTGTGGAGGGGTTCAGCTTCATCCAGAGTTTTATTATAGTGTTGAGCAGTCAGATCAAGACAAGAGAAGGAAGAGATTGTAAGGAGTCTAAAAAATGCTAGGATTATGATAGGTAGGAGAGTCTGCAGAGACACAAGAATACTTGATAGTAAAGCAAAGGAAGTTGTGGTCAGAGTGCGGTAGATAGAAGTTTGAAGAGTCAGAGAAAGAAGATCATTGCCGTCTCAGAGCATGAGAGAAGTAGTTAAAGGCCTAGGGAAGACTTTAGTGACAGAACCTGAGAGGTAGACGTGGAGAACAGGTTGTCAATGGGGATGTTAAAGTCACCCAAAATGAGAGTTGGAATTTTACAGGAAAAGAAGTGGCCGTGAAGGGGGACAATAGATGACTGCCACCCACATTGACAGTGGATAGAGGAGCTTAAAAGGTGTGGACCTTATAGGAGGGGGATGTGAGTGAGGGGACAGGGGTGATGACCTGAAAAGTGCATTGTAGAGAAAGAAAAATGACTGCTCCTCCATAAATTCTATTTTCAAGTCTGGGAGTAACACCACATATATGGGTGAAAACTGATCAGTGACTGTCTAATCGCTGAGAGCCCCAGTGATCCTAAGAAATAGGGAACCTGTATCTCCCCAATTTCACAGTTGGATCCCTTCTCTCATAGCAGCTCATTCGCAACTCGATTAATCTCAGTAGTGCAGACAGATAGCCTATGCTGTCTCAGCTATCGGTATGCCCCACTGAAATGAATGAAGCCGCATCTGTGCATGTGCAACCAGCTGCCCATTCACAACTACATGACAGAAATGGGAGACAGGATCCTGCACTGTGAAATGGGGAGGACAAAGGTTCCCCATTCTTGGGATCAGTGGGGGTCTCAGCAGTCAGACCCCCACGATCTCTCAGTTTTCAATCATCCAGTTTCGACAGTTTACCCGATAAAGCCCTTTAAGTACACTGAAAATAGCAGTATCTAAAATATGCTTTTGAAATAGGAGATCTCTATGAAATAGGAGACCTTTTTAAGGTTGGGATCAGCAAATTTGGCTATACAGAACAGGCTACTTGCTGTACTTTACATTGAAAAATGCTTCTTACAAACCTTCTAATGTACTCTTACTCCACTTCCTTATTTATTCTGCATTCTCTTTTGTAATAAGTGTTTTTTTCTCTAGATAAGCTACAAATAGGCAGTTTGTATGGATTTACCTTCACCGCTCTCTCCAGCTTAGCTTTAATATCCGCAAGTTCCGACTGGGCCTGTCGCAGGTTTGTTTTGAGCTTTTCATTTTCATTAAAGGCACTTTCATACAGCTTGCAGGGAAGCAGACAGATTGGCGTATATAGAAAAAAATAAATTGTAAATATCTGCATTGTCAATAATTGTATTATCCTTCCACAGCAGTTTATTGCATGTGCATACAAATTACAGTTCTAAAAGTCCAGCTACTTTTCTGTACCTCCCAGATGGCGCAGCAGTACCAACCTCTTCCCGCCCACACCACCTAGAGTGACATTTCTCTACCTATACTCCCTAGTTCTCTCAATCTATTGACCCAGTATCAACCTATTGAGATATCACCATCATCAGGATAGGTCATAAATAGAGATGAGCGAACGTACTCGTCCGAGCTTGATATCCGTGCGAATATTAGGGTGTTCGGGATGCTCGTTACTCGTAACGAGCACCACGCGGTGTTCCGGTTACTTTCAGTTTCCTCTCTGAGACGTTAGCGCGCTTTTATGGCCAATTGAAAGACAGGGAAGGCATTACAACTTCCCCCTGTGACGTTCAAACCCTATACCACCCCCCTGCAGTGAGTGGCTGGGAAGATCAGATGTCACCCGAGCATAAAAGTCGGCCCCTCCCGCGGCTCGCCACACATGCCTTGTGAGTTAGCTGAGGGAAAGTACTATCGTGCTGGTGCTGCTGTAGGGAGAGCGTTAGGAGTCAGTGTAGGCTTCAAGAACCCTAAAGGTCCTTCTTAGGGCCACATCTACCTGTGTGCAGGCTGCTGCTAGCAGTGTTTTTTTTTTCCTCAAAATCGGCAGTGCAGAGCATTGCACCCGGCATTAGGGACAGAAGTGGTGCATAGGCAGGTAGAGTGTTAGGAGTGAGTGTAGCCTTCAAGAACCTCAATGGTCCTTTCTAGGGCCAAATTTAAGCGTGTGCAGTACTGTGCTTGCTGCTGTTAGCAGTGTTGCATATTTTTTTTCTTCTAAAAATCGTCTGTGCAGAGCATTGCACCCTCCATTGATACTACAGGGACAGAATTGTGTAGGCAGGGCCACAACACAGTAGTTATTCATTGAATATACGCAGTGGGTGCTTCCCTTTGCAAAAAATGAAAAGAAATTATATTTGGCCTGCCTGTGTCAGTCCTGAGGTCTCCGTGTACGTGTGTGCTGCGTGGACAACGTACAAAAATCAGACGCAACCAGCTACGGTTTACTGCAGGCTTGCGCCATTGTCTTTCCTGACTGGCAAATACCTGCTCTGCTAGAGTTAATAACTCTGCTACACTAAAGTTGTGTGTCACTTTTTCAGGGCCACACTACAGTTCTAAAAGTTATTGTTCATTGAATATACGCAGTGGGTCCTTCCCTTTGCAAAAAAGGAAAAGAAATTATATTTGGCCTGCCTGTGTCAGTCCTGAGGTCTCCGTGTACGTGTGTGCTGCGTGGACAACGTACAAAAATCAGACGCAACCAGCTACGGTTTACTGCAGGCTTGCGCCATTGTCTTTCCTGACTGGCAAATACCTGCTCTGCCAGAGTTAATAACTCTGCTACACTAAAGTTGTGTGACACTTTTTCAGGGCCACACCACAGTTATTAAACGTATTGTTCATTGAATATATGCAGTGGGGCCTTCCCTTTGCAAAAAAGCGAAAAAATTATATTTGACCTGCAGGCTTGCGCCAATTTATTTCCTGCCTGGGAAATCAAATCACTGGTAATACAGCATGCTGAGGGGTAGGGGTAGGCCTAGAGGACGTGGACGCGGCCGAGGACGCGGAGGGCCAAGTGAGGGTGTGGGCACAGGCCGAGCCAGTGCGGTGGCCAGGGGTAGAGGCAGGGCCAGACCGAATAATCCACCAACTGTTTCCCAAAGCGTCCCCTCGCACCATGCCACCCTGCACAGGTCAAGGTGCTCTACGGTGTGGCAGTTTTTCACAGAGACGCCTGACGACCGACGAACAGTGGTGTGCAACCTTTGTCGCGCCAAGATCAGCTGGGGAGGCACCACCAACAGCATGCGCAGGCATATGATGGTCAAGCACCCCACAAGGTGGGACGATGCCCGTTCACCGCCTCCGGTTTGCACCACTGCCTCTCCCCCTGTGCCCCAACCTGCCACTGAGATCCAACCCCCCTCTGAGGACACAGGCACTACCGTCTCCTGGCCTGCACCCACACCCTCACCTCCGCTGTCCTTGGCCCCATCCAGCAATGTCTCTCAGCGCAGCATCCAGACGTCGCTAGTGCCACAGTTTGAGTGCAAGCGCAAGTACGACGCCACGCACCCGCACGCTCAAGCGTTAAACGTGCACATTGCAAAATTGATCAGCCTAGAGATGCTGCCGTATAGGCTTGTGGAAACGGAGGCTTTCAAAAGCATGATGGCGGCGGCTGCCCCGCGCTACTCGGTTCCCAGTCGCCACTACTTTTCCCGATGTGCCGTCCCAGCCCTGCACGACCACGTCTCCCGCAACATTGTACGCGCCCTCACCAACGCGGTTACTCCCAAGGTCCACTTAACAACGGACACGTGGACAAGCACAGGCGGGCAGGGCCACTATATCTCCCTGACGGCACATTGGGTGAATTTAGTGGAGGCTGGGACAGAGTCAGAGCCTGGGACCGCTCACGTCCTACCCACCCCCAGAATTGCGGGCCACAGCTCGGTGGTGGTATCTGCGGCGGTGTATGCTTCCTCCACTAAAGCACCTTCCTCCTCCTCCTCCTCCAACGCAACCTCTGTCTCGCAATCAAGATGTGTCAGCAGCACGTCGCCAGCAGTCGGTGTCACGCGGCGTGGCAGCACAGCGGTGGGCAAGCGTCAGCAGGCCGTGCTGAAACTACTCAGCTTAGGAGAGAAGAGGCACACAGCCCACGAACTGCTGCAGGGTCTGACAGAGCAGACCGACCACTGGCTTGCGCCGCTGAGCCTCCAACCGGGCATGGTCGTGTGTGACAACGGCCGTAAGCTGGTGGCGGCTCTGCAGCTCGGCAGCCTCACGCACGTGCCATGCCTGGCCCATGTGTTTAATTTGGTGGTTCAGCGCTTTCTGAAAAGCTACCCCCACTTGTCATACCTGCTCGGAAAGGTGCGCCAGCTCTGCGCACATTTCCGCAAATCCCACACGCACGCTGCCACCCTGCGGACACTGCAACATAGGTTTAATCTGCCAGTGCACCGACTGCTGTGTGACGTGCCCACACAGTGGAACTCCACGCTCCACATGTTGGTCAGACTCTATGAGCAGCGTAGAGCTATAGTGGAATACCAACTCCAACTTGCGCGGCGCAGTGGGAGTCAGCCTCCTCAATTATTTACAGAAGAGTGGCCCTGGTTGGCAGCCATCTGCCAGGTCCTTGGAAAATTTGAGGAGTCTACCCAGGTGGTGAGCGGCGATGCTGCAATCATTAGCGTCACCATTCCTCTGCTATGCATCTTGAGAAGTTCCCTGCAAAGCATAAAGGCAGACGCTTTGCGCTCGGAAACAGAGCCGGGGGAAGACAGTATGTCGCTGGATAGTCAGAGCACCCGCCTGTCTATATCTCAGCGCGTTGAGGAGGAGGAGGAGGAGGAGCATGAGGAGGATGAGGAGGAGGGGGAAGAGACAGCTTGGCCCACTGGTGAGGGTACACATGCTGCTGGGCTGTCATCCTTTCAGCATGTATGGCCTGAGGAGGAGGAAGAGGAGGAGGAGGAGAATCCTGAAAGTGATCTTCCTAGTGAGGACAGCCATGTGTTGCGTACAGGTACCCTGGCACACATGGCTGACTTCATGTTAGGATGCCTTTCTCGTGACCCTCGCGTTACACGCATTCTGGCCACTACGGATTACTGGGTGTACACACTGCTCGATCCACGGTATAAGGAGAGCCTTTGCACTCTCATTCCCGAAGAGGAAAGGGGTTCGAGAATGATGCTATACCACAGGGCGCTGGTGGACAAACTGATGGTAAACTTCCCATCCGACAGCGCTAGTGGCAGAAGGCGCAGTTCCGAGGGCCAGGTAGCAGGGGAGGCGCAGAGATCAGGCAGCATGTACAGCGCAGGCAGGGGAACATTCTCCAAGGCCTTTGCCAGCTTTATGGCTCCCCAGCAAGACTGTGTCACCACTCCCCAGTCAAGGCTGAGTCGGCGGGAGCACTGTAAAAGGATGGTGAGGGAGTACGTAGCCGATCGCACGACCGTCCTCCGTGACGCCTCTGCCCCCTACAACTACTGGGTGTCGAAGCTGGACACGTGGCCTGAACTCGCGCTGTATACCCTGGAGGTGCTTGCTTGTCCTGCGGCTAGCGTCTTGTCAGAGAGTGTGTTTAGTGTGGCTGGGGGAATCATCACGGATAAGCGTACACGCCTGTCAACCGACAGTGCCGACAGGCTTACACTCATCAAGATGAACAAAGCCTGGATTTCCCCAGACTTCTCTTCTCCACCAGCGGACAGCAGCGATACGTAAGCAATACGTAGGCTGCACCCGCGGATGGAAGCTACGTTCTCTCTCACCATCCAAAACGGGGACATTTCTGCTTCATCGATCTGTGTCTAATATTCCTCCTCCTCCTCCTGAAACCTCACGTAATCACGCTGAACGGGCAATTTTTCTTAGGGCCACAAGGCTCACTCATATAATTTTTCTAAACAATTTTTATACGTTTCAATGCTCTTAAAAGCGTTGAAACTTTAACTTGAACCAATTTTTCGTTAAACTGGGCTGCCTCCAGGCCTAGTTACCACTTAAGCCACATTAACCAAAGCGATTAATGGGTTTCACCTGCCCTCTTGGTTGGCCATGGCCAATTTTTTGGATGTACATTAGTACTGTTGATACAGCAATTTTTGTGGGCCCTCGCCTACAGTGTAATCAAATGAATTTTTAGCCCACCTGCATTACAGCTGACGTTACATCCGCTGTGTTGGGCAATGCAATGGGATATTTTTGTGTATCGCCGGTGGGTTCCAGGGCGCCACCCATGCTGTAGGTGCACACGGAGTTTAACCTACATCTGTCCACTTGTAAAGAACCCCAGTCTGACTGGGGCATGCAGTGTGGGCCGAAGCCCACCTGCATTAAGCACGACATTACTACCTCAGCTGTGTTGGGCAATGCAATGGGATATTTCTATGTACCGCCGGTGGCTTCCTGGCACCCACCCCTGCTGTGGGTCCACAGGGAATTATAAATGCATCTGTTTCCACTTGTAAAGAACCCCAGTCAGACTGGGGCATGCAGTGTGGGCCGAAACCCACCTGCATTAAGCACGACATTACTACCTCAGCTGTGTTGGGCAATGCAATGGGATATTTCTATGTACCGCCGGTGGCTTCCTGGCACCCACCCATGCTGTGGGTCCACAGGGAATTATAAATGCATCTGTGTCCACTTGTAAAGAACCCCAGTCTGACTGGGGCATGCAGTGTGGGCCGAAGCCCACCTGCATTAAGCACGACATTACTACCTCAGCTGTGTTGGGCAATGCAATGGGATATTTCTATGTACCGCCGGTGGGTTCCAGGAAGCCACCCATGCTGTCGGTCGACAGGGACTTCACAATAGGGAGTTGTACCTGCCTGTGTCTATGAATTAAAAAGCCCGGTCTGACTGGGGCATGCAGAGACACCTTGACAGAATGAATAGTGTGTGACACATAAGTTCCCCATTGCTATGCCCACGTGTGCAGCTCCTGATGGCGGTGGCACAGGATTCTATTTCTCATTGCTTCTGTACAGCATTGTGGGCTATCGCCCCGCCCCTTTTAAAGAGGGTCGCTGCCTAGCCGTGCCAACCTCTGCAGTGTGTGCCTGCGGTTCCTCCTCATGGCAGACGCACTTCTAAATAGACATGAGGGTGGTGAGGCATTAGGGCAGCTGAAGGCTGCGCAGGGACACTTTGGTGTGCGCTGTGGGGGGGAGGGGGGGCGGTTGGGCAGCATGTAACACAGGAGAAGTGGCAGTGGAGTGTCATGCAGGCAGTGATTGTGCTTTGTTGGAGGTAGTGTGGTGCTTAGCTAAGGTATGCCATGCTAATGAGGGCTTTTCAGAAGTAAAAGTTTTTGGGAGGGGGGGGGCCCACTCTTGCCGCTATTGTGGCTTAATAGTGGGACCTGTGAACTTGAGATGCAGCCCAACATGTAGCCCCTCGCCTGCCCTATCCGTTGCTGTGTCGTTCCCATCACTTTCTTGAATTGCCCAGATTTTCACACAAGGAAACCTTAGCGAGCATCGGCGAAATACAAAAATGCTCGGGTCGCCCATTGACTTCAATGGGGTTCGTTACTCGAAACGAACCCTCGAGCATCGCGAAAAGTTTGTCCCGAATAACGAGCACCGGAGCATTTTGGTGCTCGCTCATCTCTAGTCATAAATAGTTGATCGGCTGGGGTCCATCGCTCGGGACGTCAACTAATTAGCAGATTGTGCGCCCGTTGACAGCGCCACACTTACACAGGAGTCTGAGTGGACAATTCTACTCCAACCCCCATCTAGTGGCCGGAGCTTGTAACTGCAAGCACAGCTCTCATTCAAATCAATGGGAGTCGTACCTGCATTTACAAACGCACAATCAGCTGATCGGTCAGGGTTCCGAGCGACATATCCCAGCCGATCAACTATTGAGGACCTATCCCAAGGACAGGACACATCAAGAGTATTTTCCCCTTTAACCCCTTAAGGACGCAGGTCTTGCCCCCGCTACCCCCATTTTTATCCCCCCCCCCTTTTTTTTAAAAAAAATCACAACTTTTTTATTTATCCATATACGTAGATGTCTGAGGGCTTCTTGTTTTTTGTAGGACAAGATGTATTTTTCAATTGTATTATTTAATGTACTGAAAAACTTTAAAAAAAATTGTAAGTGGAGTGAAATGGAAAAAACCCGAAATTTGATATGTTTAGGTGCGTATTGTTTCTATGGTATGCAGACTGCAACAAAAATGACATGGGAACATTATTCTGTGGGTCAGTACGATTACTACAATACCAAATTTATATATATATATATATTTTTTTTTGCTGTACTGCTTTTATTTTTTTTTCAAAGATATATATATATATTTTTTAAATTTTCCCTCGCCATCTTCTGACAGCCATAACTTTTTTAGTTTGTTTGTGTGAGGGCTCATTTTCTTCTTACATTTTTTCGTGGAGGCAGGAAGACCAAAAAACATTCTGGTGTTTTTATTTTTTCTTAAGACTTTTCACAGTGCAGAGTAAACAATACGTTATTTTGATAGATCGGACTTTTATGGACGCAGCAATACCAAATATGTATTTTTGTTTTATTATTTAGATTCTTTTATTATAAATATGGTAACGGGGCTTTTTTTTTTTTTTTTAACGTATTACTTTTAAAAAAAATAATTAGTAAAACTTTTTTAAAACTTACTTTCGGTTTTTCTTTTTTTTAGTCCCCGGAGGGGACAATAACTATTGCTGCTTTGATTGCTCCTGCAGTATGATGTAATGCCATAGCATTGCATCATACCACTATCAGACAGGCAATCTATTAAGCCACGCCACAGCCCTGGGGCAACCACACGGGAACCCGCGATGTCATTGTGTGTGTGTGTGTGTGGGGGGGGGGGGTGCGAACATCAGTTGGGGGATTTAAATGCCACTATCAGAATTGATGGCAGCATTTAAAAAAGTTTAACAGCTCTGAGGAGCAGTGCAGCTTATCAAAGCTGTTGGGGCCGGTTGCCAGCTGTAAGAAACAACTGGCACCAGCGTTGTATGGAGCGCGATCGCCCCGCGTTCCCCCTTCTTACATACCCCAAACCTGCAGGACGTAACTGTACATCCTGTTGCGTTAAGGGGTTAAGCTGCACCACCAGAATAACTATAGTTTAATGCTCCAGAAGTTATATCCCCTAAACATGGACACAAGTCTCGTTTTAAAACTATTCATACCCTTTTGAAATCTTTCTGTGGTTCCTCCGTCTTATTTCCCCCTGATGGCAATCGATTGCTCTGTCGTGCATTGAGACTCGCCCGGGTAGATGCACGGTCACTGTCTGCTGGCGTCAAACTGGAGCCCCCGGAGTCTAAACTATAATAAAAGAAGGTAAATTGTATTAAACCTCTTGCATTTATATGTTCACTCTGCAAATTATGTTACTAAATTATTGCATTTAGTTATTAAGAGAATTCTAAACACAAAGATGCATTTTCACATCTAAGTGACATTATGGTTTCAATATTTTAAGTGTGACATGGTAAATTTGACAAAAGACTTTGCAATAGACAAAGCCTGAGAATACAGTTACTAAAGTAGGGGGAAGTCTATAACAATATACTCAGTTCTATCACTCCCCCCACCCCATGGGTGTCACCATCACTTGTGAGATGGCAGGTGACTGCTGCAGCCTATGAGGCTAGTGATTGACTGCTGCGGTCACTACCCAGAAGTGAAGAAAAACTGGACTTCAGCAGAGCATCGAGAGGAGCATAGCTTTTTATTATATAATGAAAGGCAGCATAATTACTGATGCGGCATATGTGGACACATTATTGTTGATGAGGGACATGACGTGGCATTATTACTATGTTGGAGCAGAAAAAGGGGCATTATTGATGGGCCATAAGGGGGCAGAGTAAATTCATAGAGGCATAATAGGGGCCATTATTATTGTGTCAGGGCATAAAAGGGAGCGCTTTTACTTTGTGGAAGACACTAAATGTGGAACTTCCTTTGTGGGGCCTTATTACTATCTGGGGCACTATGAGTAGGGAGATTGTGTAGCCATGTGGAAAACATAGGGAGAGTGATGGAAAAATAAGAGATGTCAAATTCTACAGTGGCAAGTTGTGGGCAGGAAAAGTCATCATGGTGACTTGGGTTGGATGGAAAACAAAGGGGAAAATGAACAAGTCGAGTCAGAGAGGGGACATCACCTGTGATCACTGGATACAACAGTACTGTTATCACTTATACGTTCTGTATTACACCTGTGTAGATTCGGTATGAACAACTACATGGTCACTGTATTGAGATAATATTTGGCTTTGTATAGCATATGGGATAGTAGTACAACATGTCTTTGTGGTCAGGCGGTATTGTTTAGCCCTTATATAGTATTATTAGTAATGTTGGTCTTGGTATAGTGAGTTTTGTTCAGTGACAGTATGAATGTAATATGAATCGTGATATTTGTACCTTGTATATATGGTATACAATATAATTTAAGGGTCTGGGGAAACATTTCAGTGATAAGCGGTTTTGTTACATTTTTCCTAAACCAGTAAGGATGCACTTAGTTTTTATGGTTCAATCTCCTTTATTCGTAGTACCAGAGATTAACAACATCATAACAGCATTACATAAGGGTAAACAAAGCTGGCCAGCACTTACTAGAACCCCAAGGGGGCTTAAATATTACAGTAACTTTTAATAAACAAAGACAATAAGAAGGAGGAAGGTAAGAGGAATAGCTGGGTAAAAAGAAGGAGGCTAGCAGAATAGTTAGAGAGGAAAGGAGAAAGAGGGGATGCAGCAGTGCCTATGTGATGTACTATATATTCAGACCAATAAGTCAAATTGTAGTGTACCAGAACATCATTCTGGACCCCTCCATAATTGTCATACATGTCCATCTTATGTGGATGCACTATGCAAAATTGTCATGTCTATTTTCTGTGTGTGTTCTACAGCTGAAGCATCTAAAGGGTTAACTCTGTTAAAATTATTGCCTGTGAGCTTTGCTGCATGCTGAATGTATCTATCTTACGGTGTTATGTGACGTGGTGTGGATGAATCTATAAGTATGAGGGATTGGGTTTCAGAGAAGAGATCCATCTTGCCTGCTGAGGAGCACCCATCATCCATCTGAGGGTTTGCTACCACAGAGCCGCACGTTGCTGAAGATGGAGGAGAAAGAAAGACCGCCTATCCGTATGTGAAGCGCATAGGAGTGAGTGAGCCTAAATGTTTTCCCCTAAAAGTCCTATTACAAAAGAGCCATGGTAAGTAACCACCGCTTCTAGTGACTATATGTTTTCCTGCAACAAGATATGTGCAGAAGTCTACTAAACCTTTGGAAATAATACTAAAGGCCTATTTACACGGAGCGATGATCACTCAAAGATCGCTCAAACGACAGTTTCAGTGACAGCTTTGAGCGATCATTTGGATAAACTATTAATTAGCTACTCAGCTACTTAAAAGCAATTAAGTGTGCAAATGAAGCCTTAGCTGAAAGCAGTTAATCTGCTTTCAGTTCCTTTGTTCTCCAGGGGGGAACAATACTATCAGCACTTCCCGTGGAGAACTGCTGATAAGGCTGAAGGATGATTTTTAGGTTGGACTGAATTTAACGATCAGCTAGCCGTGCATGAAAAGTGCACGATGGCCACGCGTTTAGACGCAATGATTATCGCTCAAACGATCGCTTTTAGCTATTTTTGAGCGTTCATTGCTCTGTATAAATGGATAGTTACTGCCATTCTGTGGCCATTGACTTTCATGTCTAGTTGTCTGAATAATACTAATTTTCCTGCACTGTAAAGTCTGCCTGCTGAAGTTTGTTGTACCGTGTTTTTAAGTCTCTAGTAAAGCTTTACCGTTCTGGAGGACCCGAGGTGCTATACACTTGTCCAGTGTTATTAATCCGCCGTGTATGGATGCCGGTGTGTGGAACGGTGGCGTCACGAGCTGACAACTACTACCCCCCTCATCCTGAAGACTACTGGCCTTATCCTATACTGCGGTAACTCCCTTCGGGACTAGGAGTTGGTAGGTGCCACAGTGACAGGTCCATGCCTTACACCCTCCCAACTCCAGCCGTACGTTTGGATAGCGAGCCATATCCTTTCCTCCGGTGACTCCCTCCAGGCACAGGAGTTAGTCTGTTACAAAATGGTCCCCTAAAAGCCGCAAGGGAAAGGCCATCAGTCCCTCATAATAAGATCCAAGGAGTCCATGATTTAGGAAGGCAGTCAGTCTTTTTTTTTTTGACCAAGCAGAAAGGTAAATACTTACATGAAGTTTTATGCTTGGGACCCATTTGTTACAGACTTCCACAACAAAATATACAGTTTGATAAATATGAATGGGGATTTCTAAAATCTGTATCTTTACCACTGAGTCACACAAAGTAGTAAAAAAATATATATCTTACCTTGGTAGTCGGTCATGCTGTAAGAAAGATAAAAAAAAGATTTTTAGGATTCTTCAATACAAGAAGTGTGAAAATTCCAAGATAATAGAAATACAAAACCTAGCCATAGCCAGAAAGCATTCACGGCACGGGTTTTAAATAAGGACTGTTGAGAATACATTATTTATCAGTTATAACCAATATGCTTTGGAAGCTTCACATGTACCGTAATCTAAAAGAAACCGTAAGTGAAGTAACAGGTAGAGAAACCAATTGTTTGACAGCTGACTTCAAGCACCTGATGGAAGCCTCAAATCGAGGAGAGAAGCAAGCCTGGTCCAAATGTTTTATGGGGCAGAGTGATGGGGCTGCAATGGCTGTATGACTACAAGTTCGAATAGATTTGCTGCATCGTCGCAGTTCTGATCTCTTCGTACGTTCCACTTGAGAATAAAATGTTACTAGATATTGAAGAAAAACAGCTAAGCATGAGAAGCTCAGGGTACACCAACCGGCTGCCCCACGTCAGAGGACTACAGCAATATCCTGAATATTGGGGCAGACCACCATACAAGAAGCATCGCCACTTGATTTCTTGGTGATACTATATGGGCTCATTCACCCGGGTGTATTGTCACCGCGTATTACACAGTGTATTTTCTGTGCATAACACAGGGTGAATGGAGGCAATGAAGGTCTATGGACTTACCATTCTTTCAGTTACACCTGCATTTGAAAAGCGAGGGGACATCCATATATAGCACAGAGGCGAAACGAATCGCAGCACACTCTATTTCTCTGCATTTCATACAAAGCCCGTGAAGGGCTGTGTATTGAACCGCTGCCCATTCGCAATGCCTGAGAATGGACAGCACTTAATAGGGAGCCTTGCTCTGCATGTCCGTGACACGATAATCCTGGGCATGCACATACATTATCGTAGCCCTACGCGATCTCTGCCGGCAGAGCGTAGGGGCTGTGACGAGTATAACACTACGCGACTTGTAGTGTTGCACTCATACGCCCATGTGAACGAGCTCTTAGTTTGGTGATTTGATATCACTGTTCTTTTTAACATACTTTGGGATCTTCTTTCCCATATTGTCCACCATTAGCAAAGGCTAACCCTAAAGAACTACTATTGCTCGTTGGTAACCCTTCCCGCAAAAATCATGGCCTTCATCTTATCCACCAGTAACATCTCCAAACAACCCATACAGTTATCTTTACTGCATTGAATTCTGAGGTCTAGCTTCCCATCATACCAAGGCTTTATTCAGATTTCCGTATCCTGGTCTGTATTTTGCATCAGTATTTATAAGCTAAACAGAAATAAAAGGTGCCAATATTTCCACTATACATTTTTCTTTTTGTGTCCCACGCTGGCTTTTGGTTCACAAATACTGAGCAAAATACGCCAAAGCTTTCAGACAGCCCAAAACACAGAAGTCTTTTATGGCCTACATGTTGCTTACAACAACCAGCCATGATACATCTAAAGTGCACTTCGATCATCGTAGAATCCTGCTGACCCAAGTCCAGTTCAGTAGAACTACAGGATGTCTATAATACTGGCACTATTTAGAAAACAGACCAAACTAGGACCTGCAGCCACTCATTTCATATGGACCATTGGGCCGTGTTAGAAATAAAGAAATAACGTGCAAATAGCTTAAATGGTTATCATACATCTATATATTGTCCATGGAACACACTTATGCCCATGTGAATAAAGTCTAAGGCTACTTGGAGATTTTGTTACAGAATTGAAAATGGCTTAAAACCGTAGTTAGACCTGCAGATTGTGGTGTGGAATTCCGCAGCTGTTCATATTTACAGATGTGCTGTGTACAGTAAACGGTGGTTACCTAATTCAGCTAATATGCCCATGAGATTCTGTGAATTAGTATGAATTTCACCTAACAAGGTTTTATAATTAGTGATAATTAACGACTGGTCCTCAATTTTGACAGTTGACACCTATTTGGTTCAAACTTCAAGGTGAAGGAGAAACTGTTGAGCAGAACTGTAACAAAAAAACTATGCCGAACACATAAGAGGGTAGATACATCCTATGGCATTAAAGGGTTAAGAACTACACATGGAGCAGTGCTGTAAGTTTCCTGGCTGCGGGGTACTTAATGCAACGGACTTGTGGATGGCACGTAGAGATGAGCGAGCGTACTCGCTAAGGCAAACTACTCGAGCGAGTAGTGCCTTATGCGAGTACCTGCCAGCTCGTCTCTAAAGATTCGGGTGCCGGTGGGAAGCGGGAAGGGGGGGGGGGGGGGAGAGATCACTCTGCTCACTCCCGCAACTCACCACTCTTCCCCTCTGGCACCCGAATCTTTAGAGACGAGCGGGCAGGTACTCGCATAAGTCACTACTCGTTCGAGTAGTTTGCCTTAGCGAGTACGCTCGCTCATCTCTAATGGCACGGGCTCAGAAGTGAGTCCACACCATCCTGCAGCATGAGCCGACTGTGACCGACAGCTGGCCTCCCGCTGAAACAACAGAAATCCATGAGAATGTTCATCCCTACTATTAACCCTATATGGAGGTATGCAAAAGGGTTTACAGAGGGAGCATGCTCCCTCTGTGACAACATCAGCCCTCCGCTATATAATCGCTGAGGCCCGATGGACTGCATGCAAACGGACACTTAGACAATGGCCTCTTGGTCTGCCATGACATGTGATTGCTATTGTAAGCGGTAATGCATTGCAGTACAGAAATACCGCAATGCATTATCATAGCATCACAGGTTCAAGTCCCCTAGGGGGCATTAAAAAAAAAAAAAAGTTAAATGGCAGAATTGTTTTTTTTTCTCCCAACCTTCCAAAAAAAATGAAAAACGTTTTACAATACATTATATGTAACCAAAAAATGGTACCAATAAAAACTCCAGTTCACCATACAAAAAACAAGCCCTCATACGGCCCTGTCATCAGATAAATGAAAAAAAGTTTGGCTTTTTAAAAAGTAAAGATGAAAATCCCCCCAAAAATCATCACGTCGTTATGGCTAAAATAGGCCGAGTCACTAAAAGGGTTAATATTAATTCAAGCTCCAAGGAAGCAGAAATGCTATATCAGGTTGTTAGTGATGACTGCAAATTTCTGCTCTTCTCCCATTTGGCTTTCACCCCGGCATCAAGACCATAAATATATCTTTGCTTTCACATCCTGACTATTATGATGGAACCCAAAAATGGGAATCAGAGCTGTCCTCAAAATGAGGAACACCAGAGGTGCCTGGCAGCCATAGAAATAACAGCCTTGTGGGGCCCAGCGGAACAAGACTCAGCAGGGGGGCTGGGGAAGCCATTCACTATTTTAATGTGTATGGTAAGGTAGTTTGGGTTGTGAGAGCTTTAAAGCACCAGAGTGCAGTATATTGGGGTGCATTTTAGCTGAACTATTAAAGGGGTTGTCCCGTGCCGAAACGTTTTTTTTTTTTTTAACCCCCCCCCCGTTCGGCGCGAGACAACCCCGATGCAGGGGTTAAAAAAACAAACCGGAGAGTGCTTACCTGAATCCCGGCGGTCCGGCGTCTTCATACTCACCTGCTGAAGATGGCCGCCGGGGTCTGCTCCCTCCGTGGACCGCAGCTCTTCTGTGCGGTCCATTGCCGATTCCAACCTCCTGATTGGCTGGAATCGGCACGTGACGGGGCGGAGCTACACGGAGTCGGCATTCTGCACGAGCGGCCCCATTGAAGACAGCAGAAGACCCGGACTGCGCAAGCGCGGCTAATTTGGCCATCGGAGGCCGAAAATTAGTCGGCACCATGGAGACGAGGACGCCAGCAACGGAGCAGGTAAGTATAAAACTTTTGATAACTTCTGTATGGCTCATAATTAATGCACAATGTACATTACAAAGTGCATTAATATGGCCATACAGAAGTGTATAGACCCACTTGCTGCCGCGGGACAACCCCTTTAAGTCAGAGTGACTGGAGCTGAAAGGAACAAAATGGCTGGCACAAGCCCTACCAACTATAAGGTAGAGCTTTAGTGGTGGCCACAGCAATAAATTTGGGGCATTTTAAGATTAATTTTTGCACTGGTTAACTATTATAGCCCTTTTACACGGGCCGACAGTCGGGTGAATGACTGCGGGAGTGCTGACGTCACCACTAACATTGTCCGTGCTCATACAGAGTGTTTACAATGATGGACTTCACTGCTGGATCACAGGATTCTCGCTCAGCGTTTCACCTTCTATGTGTGTGTGGGTGTGGGTGGGTACATTTTCACGTAATGAGAAGCCTGCAATCCAGCTATGGTTTTTATTCTGACAGTCAGCAGTAACGAATATTGAACAAATAGCGACTTTGTTTTGCATTTACACTGCACAATTATCGCTCAAGTTCGTTCATTTGAAGAAATTTTGAGCAATAATTGTCCTATGTAAATGACCCATTAGTCAGTATTAGCAAGGGTCTGCCCCAAGTCGGAGAAACGCCTTACTCAAGCAAATCAGAAATCAGACGACCCATCAGCTCTCACGTTGGGTTCAATCATTCTGCAGCTCTTTCTTGGAACGGTTTGTGCCATTACTTTATTACTTCTTGGAATATACATTGACAACTAGAGGTTACTGTTCCACGGTCAGTAGGTTGTGCACCTACCTAGCCAGCTACTCACTGGACGACAAGATAATAGTGAGACCCAACTGGTAATGTAACCCTACCGCCAGGAGGAGCAATGATGGAATTCTATAAAGTTCTACAAGGCTTCAGAATCGCTATTTCATGGGAAATACAAGGCTGTAGTAAGATGAAGGTCAGGCGAGGCGGCGGGGGCAGATGTGAAGAGAGGCGGCGGAAGATGTTAAAAAAGGCTCCAACACACAATAGGGAAGATTTATGAAACTAACGCCCCTTTTACACGAGCCGATTCTTGTTTGAATGTGCGAGTAATGTCACCGCTAATTTGTTCGCACTTGTTGGCGTTTGTGCAGAATGTTTAGACAGCAGATCAACGCTGAAAATCATTCACTTCTCGCTCAGCGCTCACATTGTGTGTATACATGGAGCGTTTAGACGCAACGAGGGGCGAGCGAACCAATGATGATTTTTATGCCGAATGAAACTGAATGACAAACGAAAAGCGTATGATGGCTTCGTGTTTAGACGTAACTATTATCACGCACTTCTGGTCATTATGATTTATCAACAATAATCGTTACATCTAAATGGGCCTTAGCACAAAATCTGTCTGTTGTCCACAGCAACCAATCACCATGCAGCGTTCATTCCTCCTAGTGCTCTGGCTCTGTGATTGGTTGCTATGGGCAACAAAGACAAGTTTTGTTTTAGACAGTTTTCATAAATCTGCTCCAATGTATTTACAATAGTCCTCCTCATCCTAACCCTGCTTCCCACCCCTCCACAGCTGGAACTGATGAAGTATCGGTATTGTACGCTTGTGCTTGGGGATGCATCTGTGGCCACCAACGAACACTCGGTATGTCTCTCCAGCCGGCCCAGAATGTATTTGTAAATACATTTGTATTCAGAAGGCAGTTAAACTTCATAGCCAGCAGGGGGCAGCAGCATTCTATTGATTTGCTAAGGAAGGCTATGAATAGGATGCTATAGTGGATTCAGAGATTGAACAGTGGAAGGGATTAGCCACAGACATAACCACAGCTGGAGTGACGGACAGTGTGGGGACGCCTCTTCAATCCATGTTAAGTACTAGAAAGAATGTGGCAGATGTACTGAATCTTAAAACACATCTCTTCCTGCTACTACTACACTGAAACAGAACAGCAGCTGTGGAATACGTTAGTCTCGTGACACTGGTCGTAACGGATACGACTAGATTAACTATTTGTTATGCATCTTCATCCACCACGGACTAAAAGAACCCTTCATACGAGAATTCTAGGTAATTAATTCGAGAAGGGGGGGACAAGATGAACTCCACAGTACTGTTCGACCCGTTTGTGGTTCCCAACGTGTGAAGAGAGTGTATTTTTGTGAAAATTCCCACACCGGTATCAGCAAATAACAAGGCAGAACATTTTAATGATTTTCAGAACGTAATGAGGAAACATTAAACATTTGCCTTGACACTTAGAGGGTGTGGACAAAAATATGGAAACAAAAAGGTATGCTACGATATTAACAGTAGAGCAAAATGTGATGGTTCCCAGCAAGAGAAACCAAGTCATCTTGTAGATATGATACCTTTAATGGCTAACAAAAATACACAAGGTTATTGTGAGCTTCCGCACCAAGGACAGGTTCTGAAGCAGAACCTGTATTTTTGTTAGCCATTAAAAGGTATCATATCTACAAGATTACTTGGTTTCTCTTGCTGGGAACAATGACAAAAATATGGAAACACCAAAGCTGTAGTCTGCTTTTTCATCACAACTCTACCCCATGATCGTCTGTCTCGGTCACTAAGCACACATTTCCGTCCACACTGATGTTTCTCGGATGTGGTTTTTCCAAGCTTATTGTATGCAGTCATAATTTTGGATACATTTGACAGTGTTGGAATTCCGTCAGCTCTGCCATGATTCCCTTACAACTGCACAGAACGCTGTCTCAAAGACAAATGAAGCTTACCACCTGTTGGCGCTGCTATGCAGATCAATGCATCATGCAACAACTACCGCACCGCCTACTGACTTCGCTGAAGTACACACATATGGATCCAGGACCATTAGGAGGGATCCGCATGGAATTATAATCATTAGCACTGAGCTGGCCTTTGCATATAGGTAAACTTTACGGGTAGTATTGTGAAATGCTGTGTAATTTAAGGCATGCATTTCACATGGTGTTTCTATATTTTTGTCCACCCGCTGTAAATTGTGCTAACTCCTCATCAAACTAGAACATTTATAGTACTTGGGTTACTGGAGTAGTCTGCGATCTAAATGTTTAGATTGTTGCTATGGAAAGTGCCGGCCCCTGTCCACGAGTGGAGAATCATTGCGATTCTCCGCTCGCAGACGGCAATTCGCAGCATGCGTGGAGATCCGTCAGCTGGCTCCTGCTCCCGGGCAGTTGGACCGCCTGCAATTAATAATTTATCATCTATCCTGTAAATAAGGGGTTAAAGAGATTATCCCACAAAAAACACTTAACGACTGCTCATAAGTCTTTTGACAGCGCTGCATTGGAAGCCTTGCGTGGATCTCCTGTGCTGGGGAGAGCTGGTGTTCAGCTGTCGGATGACAGCCGGGTACTTGCTCCAGGTACTATTGTATCTTGTCACCACCGGAAGCGTGGGTGGTGACAGGATACAGGCTGCTTGACAGTCTGTTCACGCCCCCAGGAGCTGATTGGCTGGGATGTCAGCTACAGCCGGCCAGGAGGTGGATTGCCCCGCTGGCACAACTGCCACCTGTACGATCCCCCGGGGGGCACACAGCGGCTATGGGGCCAGGCTGACCCCCGGAAACCCAGCAGATAGCGGGCCTGCAGAGTCAGCGGTGGGGGACGGAGCGGTTATCAGCCATAGCGCGGTGGGGACGGCAGGGGAAGCCTTCTCTCACTGCAACGTCGGGGTCACGAGCACCGGAGTTGGCAGCCGAAATTACAGCAGCGGGCTCAGGAGGCGGGAGACGCCGCTGGATAGCAGCGTACGGGGAAGTATGAGCAGCAGAGCCAGGACGTGAGGCACAACTGATGTGAGGGAGCCGCGGAAAGTGACACGCCGGGGGAAGTGTGAGCATCGGAGCCGGGAAGCAAGGCACACCTGCGGCATGTGGGGAAGCAAGGAACCCAATCTACAGTCCACAGCCAATCGGGAGCTAGGGGCGTGACAGGGGCATTTCACCATGTAAGCCCTGTCAATTCCCTAGCTTCTGGGTAGTGACAAGGTACAATAGTACCCTTGCTCTAACACCAGGGACTGGTGTTTAACCCTTTATACAGCACAGTTGAAAAAAAAGACAAACAAACAAAAAAACACTGTATAAACTTGGTATAGCCATACTAATCTATTTATCTAAAGACGAAAGCCCTCACTGACTCACTCATTCACTGACTGACTCGCCACTAATTCTCCAACTTCCCGATGTCGTAGAAACATGAAATTTGGTAAAAGCATAGATTATGTCAAAAATACTAAAGGAAAGAGATCCCAACTCGATTATTTAATTCTAGCGCAAAAGAATTAGCGTCGACATTTTACGTACATAATCTAAATCTCTCACTTCCCAATGTCATAGAAACTTAAAATTTGGCACGAGCATTGAATATGTCATAAATAGGAAAAGTTAATGGGTCCCAACTCGATTATTCAATTCTAGTGCAAAAGAAC
The DNA here is from genome assembly GCF_035609145.1 of Eleutherodactylus coqui. NCBI lineage: Eukaryota > Metazoa > Chordata > Amphibia > Anura > Eleutherodactylidae > Eleutherodactylus > Eleutherodactylus coqui. Next base: position 145,040,599 of record NC_089840.1, on the reverse strand, counting down.
TAGCGTCCAAATTTTACGTACGGAATCTAATTTTCTCACTTCTTGCTGTAATAGAAAGTTGAAATTTTGGCACAGGCATTGATTGTGTCATAAATAGGAAAAGCTATTGGGTCCCAACTTGATAATTCAATTCTAAGTGCAAAAGAATTAGCGTCTAAATTTTACGTACGGAATCTAATTCTCCAACTTCCCAATGTCATAGAAATTAGAAATTTTGCACGAGCATTGATTATGTCATAAATAGGAAAAAAGTTAATGGTTCCCAACTCGATTGTTCAATTCTAAGCGCAAAAGAATTCTCTCACTTCCCGGTGTCATAGAAACTGTAAATTTGGCACGCGCATTGATTGTGTCATATATAGAAAAAGTTAATGTGTCCCAACTCGATTATTTAATTCTAGCGCAAAACAACTAGCGTCCAAATTTTACGTACGGAATCTAATTCTCTCACTTCTTGGTATAATAGAAAGCTGAAATTTGCCACGAGCATTGATTGTGTCATAAATAGGAAAAGTTAATGGGTCCCAACTCGATTATTCAATTCTAAGCACAAAAGAATTAGCGTCTAAATTTTACGTACGGAATGTAATTCTCTCACTTTCCGGTGTCATAGAAAAGTGAAATTTGGAACAAGCATTGATTATGTCATAAAGAGGAAAAGCTAATGGGTCCCAACTCGATTGTTCAATTCTAAGCGCAAAAGAATTAGCGTCCAAATTTTACAAACGGAATCTAATTCTCTCACTTCCCGATGTCATTTTATATAAAGGAAACGTCGCATGGTTACCTCCACATGGTGTTTCCTGGGTAACGCAAAGAACCATGCAAAATGGTGAACATATTTTTTTCCCGGTATCTCAAAAGTAACCACGACTTCATAAGATTTTCTGTGTGAACACCAGATAAACACCAGTACCAAATTAACTCGGGCGAAGCCGGGTATATCAGCTAGTCTAATACACATACACACACATATACATATACATATATATATATATATAAAGACGAAAGCCCTCACTGACTCACTCACTGATTCACTGACTGACTCGTCACTAATTCTCCAACTTCTCGATGTCGTAGATACATGAAATTTGGCACAAGCATTGATTATGTCCAAAATAGGAAAAGTAAAGGGGTCCCAACTAGATTATTCAATTCTAGCGCAAAAGAATTGGCATCCAAATTTTACGTACGGAATCCAATTCTCTCACTTCCCAGTGTCATAGAAACTCGAAATTTGGCACGAGCATGGATTGTGTCATAAATAGGAAAAGTTAATGGGTCCCAACTCAATTATTCAATTCTGAGCAAAAAGAATTAGCGTCCAAATTTTACATATACGTAATTTAATTCTCTCACTTTCCGATGTCATAAAAATTTGAAATTTGGCACAGGCATTGATTATGTCATAAATAGGAAGTTAATGGGTCTTAACTGGATTATTCAATTCTAAGCGCAAAAGAATTAGCGTTCAAATTTAACGTACGTAATCTAATTCTCTCACTTCCCGATGTCATAGAAATTTGAAATTTGGCACAAGCATTGATTATGTCATTAATAGGAAAAGCTAATGGGTGCCAACTTATTTATTTAATTCTAGCGCAAAAGAATTAGCGTCCAAATTTTATGTACGGAATATAATTCTCTCACTTCCTGATGTCATAGAAACATGAAATTTGGCACGAGCGTTGATTATGTCATAAATAGGAAACGTTAATGGGTCCCAACTCGATTATTCAATTCTAGCGCAAAAGAAATAGCGTTCAAATTTTACGTACGGAATCTAATGCTCTCACTTCCCGATGTCGTAGAAACATGAAGTTTGGCACAAGCTTTGATTATGTCATAAATAGGAAAAGTTAATGGGTCTCAACTCGATTATTCAATTCTAAGTGCAAAAGAATTAGCGTCCAAATTTTACGTACGGAATCTAATTCTCTCACTTCCTGATGTCATTTCATATAAAGAAAAACATCGCATGGTTACCTCGACGTGGTGTTTTCTGGGTGACGCAAAGAACCATGCAAAATGGTGAACTTTTTTTTCCCCTCGGTATCTCTAAAGTAACCACGACTTCATAAGACTTTCCGTATGAACACCAGATAAACACCAGTACCAAATTAACTCGGGCAAGGCCGGGTATATCAGCTAGCATTTTTATAAATGCAAAAGTAACTCTGCCTGTCTGTTACCTTTTCATGGCTAAATTGCTGAAGCGATTTGATGAAATTTGGCAGGGAGATAGCTTGCATCTTGAAGACCTGGGCTACGTTTTATTCTTAGGGAGTGCAACAGGACGGATTTATTTGGTGATGCACAGGCGCACCTCAGATCCACTGTTGGCGCCATGCGGCGGGGCGGGGCGGAGGGAAAAGAGGTGCACATCATAAACTATGCCTACACAAGCAGGCAGAGACGGAAGGGCAGATGTTGTTGCCGTATATATGAGATTATTAAACTAGCAGGGATACCCGGTGTTGCCTGGGATTAAAATTTGAATGAAAGACAGACTAATAAAAAATTGAGATTTTAAAGATAATCTGTGCTGCCCATACCAACCAATCACAGCGCAGCTTTTACTTCACCTCAAATTCCATGCGGACAAAGTCGTGGGTAGCAAACTAGTTAAATTAATAAAAGTTCTACAATACATGTACCCAGAATGAGGTCATTAAAAAATACAACTTGTCCCACAAAAAAAACAAGCCTTCATACAGCTATGTCGACGGGAAAAATGTAAAAAGTTATGGCTCCTGGAATGCGACGATGAAAAAAACTAAAAAATTTGCTGGTCATTAGGCCAATATTACACGGACGAGCGCGATATGGGGTGGTGAATCCCGTCCCTATATCCCACTCCGAACCATATGAATTCCCCAGTTTCTCCCATTGTTTTTAATAGACCTCGCATCGCGTACGCCTAGCACGTGGTGCGCTGCTGCTGTCAGCCCCGTTGAAAACCATGTGCGCTGCGATACAAGAGCACACACAAAGATAGAACATGCCGCTATTTGTTTCCTGTATCACTTTGCGGTGCCCTGCAGTAAAACATTGCTCCTGTGTATAGGCCCATTCAGAAGAATGGGGTTCATATTTGTGCGTCTCGCAACGCACACATCTCACGCGATTTTCTTGTCTGTGTGAAGGCGGCCTAAAGGCACAAACAGGCTTTGTCACTAAGGGGTTAAAAGGTCTAGGTCTGGTCATTTATGGTTGCTAAACAAATAACATTTGCAGGGTCCGGAGCTACACATCACCACAACACTCAGTGCAAAGAAAAAGTTGATTGGTTATTTTAACTCATCAACGACCGCCAATACGCCTTTTGACGGCCTGTATCGGCGGCATATGTATGAAGAAAGATCACAGCATGACCTCTCTTCATGCAGCGTGGGCGTCAGCTGTTTATTACAGCTGACACCCGCGGACAATAGCTGCAATCAACCGCGCAGCGATCACTGCTATTAACCCTTTAAATCCCCCGAATATCGTTCGGGGGTCCCGTGCGGCCTCCCCGCGTGAGATTGCATGGAGCCATGCAGGTGTCATGGCAGCTGTGGTCCTTCTGAAAGGCCCCAGGTCTGCCTTAGCAGAATGCCTATCAAGCCGTCCCTGTGGGGTGGCCTGATAGACTGCCTGTCAGATTGCAGTATGATATAATGCTATGGAATTACATTAAACTGCAGGGGCGATAAAAGCATCGCATGTTGTGGTCCCCCAGGGAGGCTAAAAAAAAAGTAAAAATAGGATCTATAACGTTTTATTGATTGTTAAAAAAAAAAAAAAAAGTAATGAGTTTAAATCACCCCCCTTTTGCCATATCTATAATAAAAAAATCTAAACCATAAAACAAAAAAATACATATTTGGTATCGCCGTGTCCGTAAAAGTCCAATCTATCAAAGCAGCGCATTATTTACCCCGCACGATGAACGTCGTCCAGAAAAAAAAAAAAAAAGAAGAATACCAGAAATGCACTTTCACTCACCCTCTCTCCTAGAAAAAAATGCAATAAAAAAGCGATCAAAAAGTCGTATGGATTCCGAAATGGTACCAACCTAAACTACAGGACATCTCACAAAAAAATGAGCCTTTGTAGAACTAGGTCGACGGAAAAATAAAAAAGTTATTGCGCGTAGAAGATGGCGGCAGAAAATAAAGAAAAAAATTAAATGCCTTTGAAAATAAATAAGAGTAGTACAGAAAAAGAAAAAAAAAAAACACTACACAAGTTTATCGTAGCAATCGTACTGACCCATAGAATAAAGTTATCATGTCCTTTTTGTTGCAGTCTGTGCGCCGTAGAAATAAGACGCACGCAAAGATGGCGGAATGTCTTTTTTTTTTTTCATTTTATTCCACTTAGAATTTTTAAAAAGTTTTTCAATACATTATATGGTACATTAAATAGCACCATTACAATATACAACTCGTCCCGCAAAATACAAGCCCTCGTACAGCGACATCGATGGATAAATAAAGGAGTTATGATTTTTTAAAAGGGGGGGGGGGGGGGGGGGGAACGAAAATGGAAAAAAAAAAGGGCCGCGTCATTAAGGGGTTACATCACAGTTGTCGGCACTGAAGTCCCAGCCCGACGCTTGCAGCGCCCTCCCTCACTGTGCTGCTTCCACTACATGCGCTGTGCCAGTAAGTGATGTAATAGTTCGGCTGTCAGTGGAGGGCGGGCGGTCAGCGCTTGTCATCTCATTAGCATAATCTAAGTGCTCTTCTTCTGCGATGATAAAACGTGTTAGCCCCCCCCCCCCCCACACCTGGCACGGTCACTAGGGGGCGCAGAGGCCCCGACACGGGAACATTTCCAAACCCTGTAAGAGAATAGACTGACCCAGACGGACTTGTGCTCTTTTCCAGCTTTCTGGGCATGGTCACACATGACAGATTTACTGCCGCAGCAAATAGTGCAGATTCATCATGGCTGTCACACCTTCAATTGAAATGTGTGGCTAATCCATCCCAAAATCTGCAAATTGCTGCAGATTAGCTACGGATTTAGCTACTTCAGAAAATATGAAGCAAATATGTCTTGTGTGAACTGACCCTACAAGTGGGGAACACAAGTTGTACTTCTAGAGGCATTGTTGTGGAGCGCGGCTCACATCTACTGGAGAGCGGTCGCAGAACATTCCCTATCCTAAGGCCGTATGGACATGGGTGGGTCGGATTCTGCATGTGGAATCCAGACCCGGCAGCAGCAGCGTCTGCACATACCTGCTTTCCCGAATCTTCATCTGTACTGTGGATGGTCCGCCCGACTCACTGTCAGACATGCGCAGTACAGATTTTTTCTTTTTTAACACTGTTTTTCCTGCGGAATCCGTAGCCCATCTGCAATGTCACTTGTAGAAGAGCTGCGGATCGGACGGCTTCCATTTGTAGTGTACAGAGGTTGATGTGCATACGTTTCTGAATGATCTATGTAGTCTAGTGCTTATGTGTATTTCCACTGTCTTCTATGTGTATGGATATCATGTGTATTGCACCTTTGCAGCACTGAATGGGTTACTGTCTGGGAGGCATATTTTTATATTCCACAACACTTGTGCTCGACCCAACCCAAACAACCAATCACTGTGAATCAGCCAACCCAAACAACCAATCAGGTTGCGAATCGAGCAGGTGTTGTGGAATATAGATATGTGTCTGGGAGATGTATGGAAAAGTATCTATTTGTCTGTCATGTGACCTTTTTGTACAGTGTTTAGCGCTGCTTTTTCAGCCCAGCACTAAACGCTGTACAAGGCTGCCATTCATTTTAATGGGGCGGCTCACACAAGGCTGAAAACGCAGCATCGTCAACGCTGCGCCTTGACAGCATCACATGCTCTATTTTGGGCCGTTTTCAGCCCTATGCTGCCCATTGAAATGAATGGGCAGCGGTTTCAGCACTGCCAAAAACGCGGCACAACTTAGTACTGCGCTTTTGGCAGGGCTAAACACCCTTGCTACACTGGCTCAAAAACAAAAGTAATACTCACTTTACAGGTGATGTCGCTGTCCCTGGCGGCGCTCTCGGGACTTGTCAGCTGGCAGGGGAACTTTCGCTGGTAACTGAGATTCTAAATCCCCACCTCCAGCGAGAGATTGTTCTGATTGGCTGAGCGCCGCTGAGTGACAGCCCACTCAGCCAATCACAGCCAGAGCTAGATGCGTCCAATCACAGCAATTCATTCTTTGAATGGCTATGACTGAATGCATCCAGTGCTGGCTCTGATTGGCTTAGCCGGCTGTCACTCAGTGGCACTTAGCCAATCAGAACAATCTCTCACTGGAGGTGGGGATTTAGAATCTCAGTTACCAGCGAAAGTTCCCCTGCCAGCTGACAAGTCTCGAGAGCGCCGCCAGGGACAGCGACATCACCTGTAAAGTGAGGATTTTTTTTTGAGGCAGTGTAGCTAGGGCGGTGCTGAAAACGCTGGCATAACGTATGCCAGTGCTGCTGAAACTGGGCGGATTCTGCAGTAAACGCAGCGTTGAAAAACGCTGCGTTTCTGCAAATGCCTGTGTAAGGGAGGCCTTAGGACTACAGTGGGCTTGTACTGAGACACCTTCAGTCTGGGTACAAGAAGAGATGGAAGAGGCTGAACGGATAGACTGCTAATGTCGTGAACCCTTCTTCTTTCCCCGTGTGGGATGGAGTATGTGAAGAGTGCCCAAGAGGTGCGATTTCCCATTGTGCAGTGTGAAGCGCAATTCCATAGAATCCCGTGAGAGTGGAACGGTAGAGTGCTGGTGGAGTTGTTCAAGAGACGGTGTCCGGGACCAGAGAACCACAGATTACTAGGCCTGTGTAAGTCACTGTGTCCTCCCGTGTTTTCCTCCCTGTTGCATCATATGCTCCTCTGTACTACTGTACTGCCAGTGGATGTAAAGTGGACTGTCATGGTTCGAACTGTTACAAGTCGATTTACAGTAAACGGCTTCTCCAACTGTTCCCGGTTTGGCCATAAACTTTGCCCTGTGCGTGCATACTCTTATTTGTTTCTGCGAAAGATCACAGCGCAGGGAGGAATGGTGGCGTCACCCGTGACAAAAGGACTAAGGTAATCTACCAGTGGGTTTTACAACTTAAAATAGTCTGCCCTCGCCCCTTGGCCGTGCCCCAGTTTACCCTCCGGTAGAGCCACCATGACAAGTGAACTACTTTACCCCCGCTGTCTCCTAAGCCGTGGCCCGCTCCTCGGACACTGCACATTGACCACAATGGAAGATGCTGCAATTTTTCATCTGAGAGCGGAAACTGCAATTGCTTTCCGCTCATTTGCGTAAAGAGTCACTTTTCTATAGCATGCTATGGACGGTATTTGCTGCGGAACCCAGAGGCGGACACCTACTCCGGATTCCGCAATGCAAATCCGCCAGTGTGCATGAGGCCTAAGTGTGCAGCTGTGCCTCCTCGCTGGTTCCGTGCGCTGCACAAGATCTGTCCTGACCAAAACAAAGATCTCTGAAAAGTTAAACACTCCGACAACTGCTTCCCAAATCACTGCCAATTCGCCTGGTACAGCTAGTGTGCGGCGCGGGCGAGCTGCGGAAACCTTTTAAAGTCATTCCCGGACGTGCATTCATCTTGTGGCTACGGATCCGGAGTACAGCACAGACAGAGGAGCTAATTATTCCCAAACCCCAGCAGCTGTATCATGTAAGAGGGCCGGACGAGCCCTCTGCAGCGGCTGCACCTCTACCACTGCTGGTAAGTCCATATTAGGACAAGACAGCGAGGGAACAAAAATAGTAGGAAGGCAGAGACGAGTAGAGACTGTCCGGGACCAGAAAATGGGAAATCTGCCTCTACAACACTGGCTCATATCAGGTGTACACGGGGTGCAGTCCATAGAAGCGCACATTCAGCAGTAATGGCTCGTGATGGCGCTAGCCCTGAACACATGTGACATGTAGAGAGTTCCAACAGATATATATATATGATACTATACAACTGCTTGGTAATGCTGCCAGCTCTGCATGTGACAATCCAGCGGGGTGATGCTACCAGCCCCCATACATGCTACCGGTCTGTGATGGCAGCGGTCCTCTTCAGCTTCTGTATCACATGTGTATATGGTAGTTACCGCTGCCCGCCTACCGTACGCACAGTCACATGCATGATACAGGGCTGTTACCAGCACTCACATGTAAGCACGTGACTGGCAGCATTACTGAGCTATTGGATCACAGGTGCGGGCACCATGACTGGCACTCGGGGTTGGTGCTGCCACTCAGCTATAGAACAGGATCTCCTGGCATCGAGCTGTCCTATCACTAACACACAGGACTGGCGCTGCCACTGAGGTTTCATATCTACGGGCGTTTCTTCACCATGTACGGCACGGCTGGGGTAAATGGAGTCAATGAAAGTCAATGGACTTCACTGACCCCGGCGTACGGGCGCAGCGTGTAGATACGTACGAGAAATCGCAGCACTCTACTTCTCGGGGTAACGTGCGGCATGAGCTCCATACATTGGTATAGGCTGCGTATGATACTCTGTCCATACGTAACACATTGCATACGGGCGGCCATTCATATGCATCCCCTCTATTAAAGAGCAGAGAATTAAAAAAAACAGGAGTCGCACTGCACATGACGGCGTGAGATACGCGGGCGTGCGCAATACACTCGCTGTTGTACGCAGTCTCTGCGTTTACAAACACCAGTAAAATGCAGCGGTAAGACAGCCAGACGCCTGCGGGTGCAGCTAATGTACACGGTCGCCCTTTGCTCCGCAGTCTTCTTCCTCGTGTGAACGTATATATGCGCGCAAAAACAATGCAAGAAATCGTACTGATATAGTGTGGAATACGCCGCGCAGACGGAGGCTCCCTGTATAGCCACACACGACTTCAATGGATGCCACAGTGTGTAAGTCGCACCAACATCACATGTAATGAACCCCAAACCGCATGCTGCCAGCTGCCCCGCTACAACCCCCATGCCCAGGTGACAGCAGCCAGGTGTGCTACAAGTGTCCAGGTGACAGCAGCCAGGTGTGCCAGCAGTGCCCGTGTGTGCTGGTGCCCAGGTGTGCCAGCAGTGACCAGGTGTGCTACAAGTGTCCAGGTGACAGCAGCCAGGTCTGCCAGCAGTGCCCAGGTATGCTACAAGTGTCCGGGTGACAGCAGCCTGGTGTGCCAGCAGTGCCCAGGTGTGCTACAAGTGTCCGGGTGACAGCAGCCTGGTGTGCCAGCAGTGCCCAGGTGTGCTACAAGTGTCCGGGTGACAGCAGCCTGGTGTGCCAGCAGTGCCCCCCCGCAGTCCCACACAAGCCCCGTACGTGCGGGCACAGCCGGTAGCTGAGGTGAGCGGCCGCCACACACCACATACGCGGAGGGTCTTGGCCGTCGGTGACGGGGAGGAAGGCGGAGAGTCCGACTGGGAGATCTTCGTCCTCGACCGGCCGTACATGGCGCCTTCTGGAGCCTCGGAGCCGCGACTATCCGACGGGGAGGACGGGCAGCATTGTGGCGGGAAGCCGGGGAGACACTGGACAGAGGGCGGGGGACTCCCGGTATGGATACGGAGGGGCGGGGGACTCCCGGTATGGGCACCGGGGGCGGGGGACTCCCGGTATGGGCACGGAGCGGCGGGGGGCTCCAGCTGTGACAGTACCCGGTGCGCCCAGCACACAGAGCTCCTGACTAGGGGGTCATTCACACACACTAGTAAATCCGCAGCGTGCACCGACACTCTTCTCCACACAGTGCGCCGGGCGGCTCTGGTTACATATTACATATATATCTCAGTGAAATCAACAGATGTGCAGAAATAGACGTGCCGCTGCAGAAACAGGCAGGGAACAACATAACAGGCGGTGACTGTGCCATGTATTCACGGACCTCAGCACGCATACGCCCGGGCGACATCGCTCTCACAGGGGGTTTGTTGCAGCGTGTAGCTGGCGTTTCTTACGCCTCCCTTCATTTCACGTTGTGTTGTATGTTCTGTTTGTGCGTTCAGAGCGTTTCTGACACTCTACGGCCGGCTGCACACAAGCGGGTCAGGCGGGATCCCGCACCAGAATCTGACCCTGTGCCCGGCCGGCGTCCGTGCGTACCTGCCTTTATCTTCTGCACTGCGGATGGTCTGCACGGATCACGTCAGACATGCGCAGCACAGATTTTCCCACACCGTCGCTAGAGGATAACACCGGACCCGCAATCTTTTCGCAATGTTGATTGGAGACAGACCGCGGGTCGGACGGCTTCCATTGACCTCAATGGAAGCCATCTGTGTGGAGCCCGCACAAAAATAAATTTACGCTCCTGTGCAGGAAAAAGCGCTTTTTTATAGCAGGTTATGGACGGTATTTGCTGCGGAACTCAGAGTTGAACTCCTACTCCTGATTCCGCAATTCAAATCCGGCCGTGTGCAGCCGGCTTACATCACCCATTGTGATGATGGGCTGCGTTTTTACCCGCGCCTGTGTGGGAGCCGCCTTATGGTTTCCCGCGTCTCTTTCATCTTTGGGACAGAAAAGTTGAAGTTTAAATTGAGGTTTTGCACGACCGTCCCCCCCCATTTAAATGAAAAATCTGAAATCCGTTCAACTTTTTCAACAGAACCAGTAGCGCTGCGGACTGCGGTTTTTTTATTTATTTTTTTTAACACGACCAAAAAAAAACGGAAATCGAACGGAAAGTTTTCCTTTTTTATCCATCATTGATTTCAGTGGGAAAAAAACGGATGCGTCTAAATGCAGTTTGACTTCAGTTTCTCTGTACTAAAAGCTGAACAAAGAAACAGAAAACCCCAACGAAGCCCAAACACAGCGGTGACCGAGGCCCAAGCCGCGCAATATCCATATCACACAGGCTTTGGGCATGATCATGCGAGTGTGTGGTAAAACGCTGTATATGTATAAGGCCGGCTGCACACAAACAGATTTGCATTGTGGAGTCCGCAGTTGGCATCCGCACCACAGATCCGCGGCGAATACCGTTTGTAAGATGCTATGTAAAAGCGCTTCTTCCTGCACAGCCGTGGAGCGCTTCTTCCTGCACAGCCGTGGAGCGCTTCTTCCTGCACAGCCGTGGAGCGCTTCTTCCTGCACAGCCGTGGAGCGCTTCTTCCTGCACAGCCGTGGAGCGCTTCTTCCTGCACAGCCGTGGAGCGCTTCTTCCTGCACAGCCGTGGAGCGCTTCTTCCTGCACACCCGTGGCAACCAATTGTGATTTTCATGAGCAGAGGGGGAAAAAAAACACATTGCACCATGCTCTGTTTTAGTGTGGATTTCACACAGATGGCATTGAAGTTAATGGAAGCTGTCCAACATTGCGGATAGGTTGTAGGTACCCACGTCATTGCCTAGCGACGGTACCGAGAAAAAAAAAAAAAAAAAGTACGGCGCATGACTGACAGTGAGCTGTCCAGACCATCCGCAATAGAGATAAAGAAGAAAAGTGACAGGTACTGCGGTGTGGACCCGCGCACGTCAGTGATTTTTGCCTGTGCATAACAGCGTCTCTCACACACAGGATCCCTGGTTTCATATTTTTTTACATTTCCCGCTTAGCGACGTTGCATTATATATGTGCGGCGTTCATATGCAAGTGCATAGTTACAGTATTTCGAACTCACCCATAGAGAACAATAGGCTCCATCGCACGTAATACGCGGTAAAATAGAACATGCTGCGTTCTTTTATAGTTGTGTATTATACAAAATGAAAAACCGCTCGTGTGAGTGTAACAGTAAAAAATCGATGTATTTGAATTGCCAACATGTACCGCGTAACATGTGCATAAGAAACGCTATCTTTTCTCCTTAGGGAGAGCAACTATAAACTAAGTGAGGAGACTCAAATGGCCATGCACGCTCCTCTGGGTAATATGTAAATAAGGGAGATGGAATAAATCCTCCACAGTGCCACCTATTGAAAGGCAGCATTCCTTCAAGCCAAAGTCAGACTTTTTATACAAGCCTTGTTACAATGACCGGGAATTACAAGCAAGATAGCGTTTCTGACCCCGTCCCAGGCCTCTCACTAGCAAAGCCAGACTTCTACTGTACACTGATGTAGGGCAAAAACCCTGAAACAGCTGTATGTACATGGAGTCTGGCTTTACATGTAATTCCCGGTGATTGTCACAAGGCTTGTATAAAGTCTGACTTTGACTTGAAGGAATGCTGCCTTTCAATAGGTGGCACTGTGGAGGATTTATTCCATCTCTCTTATTTACATGTGCGTAACACACAATTCAAATCCGCTCATGGGAGCCTGGCCTTATTGCAAGGGGAATAGATAATACCTAACTACATGGGAAGATGGCGGAATTCTCTATGCGCTTTCTAACCCCCCAAGTCCGCTCTCACACGGCCGTGAAACTCGCACAAGATTTGGGTGTTGCAGGACACACAGATGTCACACGATTATGAACCTGATTCTTTTGAATAGAGTCATATACACCAGCAATGTTTTCCTGCACTGCATCATGGGGTGGGGGAAAAGAAAAAAAAAAATAGCACATATCCTATCTGCGCGGTGTCCTCGCAGTGTGAGCTTTAATGCATCGCGTGGCTGTCCAATGCCGTGTAATGTGCCTGCAACTGCAATGCTTTCCATTGAAATGAACACTTGCGGTCCTCTGATCCGGCTGTTACCGATGGCTGACCTCCCGCTGCAACAACAGGGGTGCACAAGGACAGCGATCCTCTATGTAGATCGCGGCATGTAAAGGGTTCACAGAGAGAGCACACTACCTCTGAGGTCAACGGACACCTATGATGCAATTGCAGAAGAACTATGGGTTGCCATGGCAACAGTACTCCAGATACTGGCATCTTGGGTTGCCATTGTAAGCAATAAAGCATTGCAGTACAGAAGTGAAAAAACCAAAAACCCTTATACGGCAGGGTCAACGGAAATATAAAAGCTTATGCCTTTTGAAAAGTGGAGGTGGGAAATGTGTCCTCATGGCCAAAATAGGACACATCCTAAAGTGGTTAATTTTATTAGGTGTGCAAAAAAAAAAACTTTAATTTTTTAAAACTACATAACGTGTGTACCCCGATGACATCATATCAGACCTCAAGGGGACATTCACAGTGTTGTCGGAGTCACACTTAGGGCTCCTTCACACTGGTGAGAAAACTGTGCAAGATTTGTGTGTTGTGAGACACAATGCTCGCACATTCTTTTAAATGGGTTCATTCACATTTGCAATGTTTTCCTGCACTGCGAAGCAGAAAACAAATCGCAGCATGTTCTTTTAGCGATATCGCCAATTGTATTTAATGGGGTCGGCGGCAGCAGCACCAGCCCCATTGAAATCAATGGGAGAAGATCGCGAAATAGCCTGCGCGACTGAAGGAATCCCCCCATAGCGAGCAGAGAGCGGAGCTACAGGGGATCTCCTAGAGATCTCATATTTGGAGTGATATAGGGCGTGGCTAGAGTGAGCCACACTCTAGCCCTGCCCCCTCTCTTGGCTAGAGAGGAATCACTATGAGAAGCTCCTCTAGCCACACCCCAGCTCTGGGGGAGCCCTCTACCCCCATCCTCTATCTCTCCAAATATGGGGAGAACCCCTCTTGCTCCACCTCCCTCTCTCTCTCCTCGCTATGTGAGAGTCCTTCAGCCCCACAGTCCTTTAGCAGAATGGGTGAAAACAAACTGCATGCCCACAACTTGGTATTGGCTGGGCACCAGAATGGGTGGAGGCAAAGTGCACGCCGCCAACGTCTGATTTGCTGGCCCATAGCACCCACAACCCTTACTGCTGCAAACATACAGGGGATGGGGGAGGAAGCACTGCCGAATGGTTGCCAGTGGCAGCGTCTCGAGTGGTGGAACAACAGCAGCTGTTGTCAGTCCTGGACAGAGGTGCCCAGCCCAGTGCCACAGCAAGGGTCCAAGAACAGCTGGCACTCTGGTCCTTAGCTGAGCCACCAACAGCGCCGGAGCGAAAAACAGCCGAGAGTCTGGTCCTTGGCATAGCCAGCCGGCAGAAGCGCCAGAGCGGCTTGCAGCTGCCTGTCAGTATGGTCCTCCAGTCGGGTCCTTTGCACAGTCGGCCAGCACAAGCGAGCCCTGGATCGCCTTAAAGCTTGACATAATGTGTGCGGGGAGCAGCCAATGCACTGCTGGGGGTATCACCTGCCCATTCCTTGTCACTAAGCTTGGCCAACCCATTTCTCCACCCATAGTTCCGGTGGAGACAAGATGCACCAGTACTGCTGTTTCCACGTGAAATCACCTTGCATCCAAGAGTTTTCAGAAGGATTGCAAGGGCGATATCGGGCCTTAAATCATAGCCAACTATTGCTCTCTCTAGTGTGCAGGAGCCCTTACAGGTGAAAGCATTCCCATAGGGTACAGAGCTATTGGCAGGGCTGGGCTTGCCATGCTGAAGGACCTCACGGGAACAATGGAGGAAATGGCGCAGCCACATCCTCTATTCACTATGAAGCACTTATAAGCCACCTCCGTCTTCTTGGTCAGCTAATGCTCTCCTGCTACATTGCAGGAGGAGGAGCTCCAGCAACATAAATTTAAAATGCCACAGGTTTAACCCTTTAAGGACATTGCCCATTTTGATTGTCATCTCAATTTTTCAAAAGCCATAATTTTTTTTTCATTTTTCCGTTGATACGGCCGTATAAGGGCTTGTTTTTTTACATTGTGAACTGTAGTTTTTATTGGTGCCATTTTTAGGTACATAATACTATGTTGTAAAACTTTTATTATTTTTTTTATGATAGCAGGGAGAGAGAATACATCAATTCTGCAATTGTTTTTTAGGTTTTTCAACTTTTCCGCAATAAAAACCTTTTTTTGGATTTTTTTTTTTTTTTTAATCGGTGCATTCAAAGTCCTATAACTTTTTTATTTTTCCATGAACGGAGCTCTGTGAGGGCTTGCTTTTTGCGAGACGAGCTGTAGTTTTTATTGCTACCATTTTCGAGGTACATACGGCTTCTTTGATCACTTTTATTGCATTTTGTGGGAGGCAAAATAAGCATTTTGATTCCGTTTTTTAGGGGGGTTTTTTAACGCTTTTTGCCGTGCAGGATAAAAAGCTCCCTCTGTGAACCCTTTACATGCCACGATCTACATAGATCGCGGCAGGGAAGGGGTTAACCGCAGGGGTCACTGTGCTGAAGCTTTCCCCCGCTGTTTCAGAGGAAGGCCGGCTATCAGTGACAGCTGGCTCCCGCTGCCGGATAGCGCGGGATCTCTTATGAATGATCTCTTGCTATCCCCAGGGTGTAACTGTATGTCCTCTTGCACTAAATACCCCTCCGCCAGGACGCAAGGCCAACACCTTACATGTGTGACACTTGGTTGTAATTGGGTTAACAGCCACAGAAGCAGCTATAACATTTGCCCTTATAAATACCTCAGATACGCTATAAAAAAAACATACCCACACTTACTTGAGGCACTGGCCAGAACTAAACATCTGTAGCCAAGGTGTCCAGACCAGTAAGTCACGCATTAATGGGCTTTAAATCTGTACATAGATCTTTAAGGCAGTGGCTTAGCTGATTACTGACAGCAAGGCTCCTGCTCTAACATCCAGGACTGGAGAAATCTCAGGCAATTTAACCCCTTACATGCCACAATAAATAGTAACTGCAGCATGTAAGATGAAAGGGATAGGGGGCTTCTTCTGTCATTGATCAGAACCCCACATTGCGATTACACAGTAACAATGGGTTTCCATGGCAGCTGGAAGCCTGACAAAGGTCTCTGCGATCACATGATTTGTATACTGAGGAGAATCTACCTCAACGCTATGTGTATACTTAAAGGCTGTAAAGTACATAAGGAAGCCGCCATGGACGGCAGGGATGGAGCATGGACTGCAGGGATGGAGCATGCCTTTAAGGCTAAGAAGGGTCTGCAACCTCCAGTCTGGGGTTAAATTTGAATAAAAAGGGGCGTTACCTTTAAGGGTAAAAAGTGAGGAGAGTGGGAGGGGTGGCACATTCTGCAGAGGAACATCGGTACATGCAGTCTGAGTAGAATCTAACGCTTCTCTTTGTGTACATATTTTATTCCTCGGCTCCTGTGAAGTAACCATGACTTCCATACGAACAACAGGTAAACACCTGTACCAAATTAACTTGGGCGAAGCTGGGTATATCAGATAGTAGTGGATAAAATACAAAACATTTTTTTTTTTTTTTACAAGCAGCACGTAATAATCACCACGTTCGTAACACTCCAAAACAATGTAAATATTTTGTTAGTCATCTCGCTCGGTGATACCATAAAAACACTTATGAAACCTTAACACTACAGTACATACAGTTACGTCCTGCAGCCTCGGGGTATGTATGGAGGGAGATTGCACCGTAGAAACAAGATGCACTCAACTCATCCCGCAAAAAACAACAAGCCCTCAGACAGCGGCAGCAATGAATAAATAAAAGAGTTAGGATTTTTTTTAAAAGGGGGAAGGAAAAAAAAAAGAAAATCAAAAAAGGGGGCCATGTCCTTAGGTTTGTTTGACATGGGTGAAGGCGATATCGGGGCATGAATCACGGCCCAATATCGCACTTTCCACCTTGTGAAAGCCCAGTGGATGTGATGCGTTTTCATGTGAAAACAAATCGACAATATCGCAAAAAAAATAGAACATGCGGCAATTTTTTTTCTTGCAACATTGCATGAGTTAAAACATCACAAATGTAAGGAAAACCGTTGAAAATCATTGGTTGCATAATTCTGTGCTTTCACTCACTCGTACATTGCGTGAAGATCACGCGATTTTCTTGCCCATGTGAAACCGGGCTTAAGGGGTTAAGAATAACACTAAAATTGCTGTTTTTCTTTTGTTCACCTACCAAAAGAATGCAACTGTGGTGTCCGAGCGTATGGCCGGCCGTTGCGGAGGAGACTATGGGGTTCTCAAGATGGTTGTCCGGGGTGGCTCTGCGATCTCTCCCCGACAGAAGTGTAACGTGGCCCAGCTCGGTCACGCGCAGTCCAAAAAGAACAGGCAAATGTACACGGCGGTACTTAGTCCTAACAGTGTTGTGACGTGACACCAGTACCTCTTTCAAGCAAACGGTTGTTCGTAGGTGAATAAAAGAGTCCACAGACAAAGAAATAGTTTTCAAACCGGAATATCTTTCTCTCTCTCTCTCTTGTCTAAGTTATCTGATAGACGATCCCCGGGGGTACACTCCTGACATGGTGGGTCAACACACAACTCTCCTTTTTCCTTACTTGCTAGTTCCTTCTGCCGACTTGTCATAGCAGGAACCATTACATGGTGCTCCAGTCCCTGAGAGAATATATCCCATGGCAAATGAGATAGGCCTGCGGCTCCGCACAAGTAGAAGCAAAAATGAACTTCAGCCTCCCACTGTCACATCCTCCTCCACCGACTACATCTCTGCACTCTTTCTACTCTCAACTTTGCTTCCCCACTACTCTTAAACTACCACAATGCCACACACGTTAGGTGCGTGTTAGCACCAACATAGAGCACACAAATGATAAATACTCATAAAACAGACACATAGCAACAAAAGACACTCCAACTCTGGGCCACTGCACAATAAAAAGCATTCCAAAAGGTCACATGTCCCTCTAACTGGTACAAAAAAAGGCAACTCTACCCACAAAACAAGCCCTCACAGAGCTCAGTTGCTGGAAAAATAAAAAAAATGCTATGGATCTTATAGTGTGGCGATGCTGCGTTTTTATTTAAAAATGTGTTTTTTTCTGCTGAAGTAGTAAAAAATAAAAGTCCGTATAAACTCGGTATTGCAGTAATCCTGCTGCTGTAGATAAGACAATCATCATGTTAGTTTTACTCAATGGTCAACACCGTCAAAGCAAAACCTAAAATACAGTATCGGAATTTCTCTCTCTCCCCCTTCCTCATCTCCCCCAAAAATGCAAGAGTTATACAACACATTATATGTACTCCAGAATCGTGCCGTTTAAAAAAAAAAAAAAATCTAACTCCTCCCACACAAAAAAATGTCAAGCCATCATACGGCAATGTCACAGCGAGTTATGGCTCTTGCAATGAGACTATGCAAATCTCTGGTCTTTAAAGAGTGCCTGCACTTTGCCCTTCGGAGGGCTCCTGCTCTGTCGGCTACTTCCAGCAGCTAAAGACAGCCCCATATTGCGCTATATGGTGCTACATGGGGCCATCTTCAGCTGTCGGTAGGACCCGAAAACAGCCGACGGAGGAGGAGCACTCAGAAGAGCAAAGTGCAGGCACTCTAAGGCACAAAATAGGCCAATCACTAAGGGGTTAAGGATGTAGCAGCTTTACAGGAGAGGTAAGTATGTGAGATACCTCTATATATTATACACACACACACGTGCATTGTGTGTATACACTGACTTACCAAAAGTCATGAGACAGGAACTAATGTAGGAACCCTTTAGCCCAGCGAAGGGCAGCAGCTCATAGACTCTACTCAAGTGGCATCAATTCTACAAATGGATGGAAGAAGTCTGAAGGAATGTTGACCCATGCCATTTAGTTAGTCACCCACAGCTCCGTGGTATTTGTAGGTGCAAGATCTTGGGCGTGAATGGACCTCTCCACCACATCCCATAAATACTTCATTAGGCCCCCTTCACACGGGCGATTTTGTCTCGTTGCGACAATGCTACAAATCGCATGTATGTGAAGCCCATGCTTTCCTATGGGTTAATTCACACCTGCGATGTTTTGTAGCATGCGACATCCCGACTCAAAAACGTTGTGGGTCCAGTGATATGCCCGCGACTTGTGAGGTTTTGTAGCCCACGTTTCCCTATGGAGCCTTTCATGCAATGCAGTTTTCGTGCGGTGCGATGCAATTATGACAGTAGGAAATCCTATTGTCAAAGCTATAATCTAAGCCCTAACTGCAGGAAGAAAAAAAAAACCACAGTATAAATCACAGCATCTTCTCCCTGGTCCCCGGAACCGTTTCTCTTCATCTCTTCTGGCTGGGGGATTGAAAAATCCTCGTCTCTGGAAGCGTTGCCTCTGATTGCCTGAGGTTTACCCATTCATCGAGCGCTGGCTCTGACTGGCTAAGTGTCAACCAATCACAGGCAGTGCTTCCAGGAGGCGGGGAGATTTCAATCCCCAGCCAGAAGAGATGAAGAAGAGTGCCGGGGACCGAGAAGAAGCTGTGTCGGAACCCCGGACAGCGCTTCTACGTGATTTATATATATTTTTCCTCTAGCTAGGGCATATTTTTGGGATAGGGCTTATATTTCAATTTGTTGGCATTCTACAGAATGCTCCTTGAACAAATTCTAGACTGCTTAGACTCAATGGCAAAGTGCATTATCCTGCTGGAATATCCCATCATTGTGGGGCTACAGGAAGTGGTGCAAATGGTCACCAAGCAGTGAATCATAGCGAGCATCGGTCAATGATGTGTTTGTGGGAACTCAACCCGTGCCATGAGAACACACCCCACACCAGTATGGAAGCATTGCCAGCCTGAACAGTGCCTTGTTGACAACTGGGGTCCATAGCTTCATGGCCATACCTGAACCCTACCATCAGCCCAAAACAATTGGCATTATGACTTATCGGACCATATCACATGTTACCAGTGCTTTAGGACCAGTTAACAACCTCATGAGCCCAGGTGAGGTGCTGCAACCAGTTTTGTTATGTTAAAGGGATTCTGTCACCAGGTTCATGAAGTTTAATGCTGAGTCACGGAGGCAGACCGCACTAGCTTCTCCCCACCCACATTATACAGATTGACAGCTCTCTCCCCTTTTGTAAATAGGGAAAGGGCTATCAATCTGCATACTGCGGGCGGTGAGAGGCTGGCTCAGCTCAGAGTCAAACTTTGTGCACCTGGTGACAGAATCCCGTTAACAGAGGCTCTCTAGTGGGTCTTCTGCTCAACTATCCCATGGAAGCTAAGGATAGCCGCACTGGCCTGCAGAATACGTGTGAGGATTTCTGCATTGAATGCAATTTCTGCCATAGTTGCTTGTCAGGCCGCATGACAATTCTAGCCAAACGCCAGTGGTCACAATCATTAGGTACCCATGGGCGGCCACTGTGCTTCTATCACGTATTCCCGGTACACATGTACCACTGTGGATCAAGGAATGTTCTATGCCTGCACAACTTCAGAAATGGAACTTCCCATCCGTCTGGCACCCACTATCAGACCTCATTTGAACTCCGATAATTCATGTTGTCCTTCCATGAGCACCCTGGCCAGTACTCACCCTCACTCACAAGATAACATCTCGCAGCCTATACAGGTGTGGGTATTCCTAAGCCGCCCCCTAAGGTAACGCCACTTCATATTCAATTTACATACTGCTATCCCAGGACTTTTGCCATGTCAGTGTATATGTGCGCAGTTTAGCACTACTATAAATATGAGTATTGTACAGTGGTACTGTGCTGTATACTTGCACTATGTACGTGTGGTATAGTAGTAGTACCATTTAGATTTGTGTTATAGGAAATGGGAATGCTGCTCAAAAAAAAAAAAATTAAGAGAACCCTTAAAACATACCGAAAGATTTAAGCTGAAAATCTTATGACCGGGCAGATTCCAATTGCATAAAACATGGGCATTGAAAAGCATGTATTTACACTTTTTCGCTCACACTCACGTATACGAATTAAGTATTCCGCAAGCAGAAAAAAAAAGTCGCAGCATGCTCGATTTTGCTGTGGATACCGCACGGACGGCCTCCACTTAAGTCTGACCTGCAGCCCATATGCAATTATAAATTGCGTATCACCTAGCGATGACGCGGGAAATAAAAAAACAAAAAAACTGGACTGCACATGACCAATGGCGAGATGCCCACGTCATCTGCAATACAGAAAAAAAGGTATGCTGGGTCGCCGTACGGGCTCATAGTCCTTAAAGAGTTTGATGCTAATGTCTTTGTCCCGGATACCACAGGACACCTTCAGTGGTCTTCTGCAGTCTATGCCATGACTGGTGAGAGCCTTTTTGTAGCACTAAGGCAGGGGCATCAAACTCATTTTCACCAAGGCCACATCAGCCTTATAGTTGCCTTCAAAGGGCCAATTGCAATTGTGAGGTTGTATAGGAATAGAGTCGCCCATAATAGTCCCAGTAGTTCTAGTGGCACCTACATTGGTGGCCCCAGTAGTAATAGCAAATCTATTGTCCTCTGACTGACCAACATCCCTACAGGCATTCCTTTCACTCAGCCTGCATCTGCGGTCCAGCGGCAGCTGATGCTGAGTCTGACCACTCTCCTCAGCTTCTGCGCTGCGTACAGGACGGCTCACGCAGACAACCACCAGGTGGGGGGAGGGAGAGCTCAGTGGTCACAGACTGCACTGCTGTAGCCGGACCGTGCTGAAGGCTGCGTGCGTAGAATGCCTGATAGCTTGCTGCACGGCTGGCAGGCCACATAAAATGGGTCAGTGGGTCGGATTGGGCCCACCGGCCCTGTGTTTGACCTGTGCACTAGGGAGAACTACAAATTATTAGGTAGGTAGCTTAAATGATAAGGCCAATCAGTGTACATCCTCTCTGGCAAAACCGTTGATGGCCTGAACAAGAGGCCGCGTATGACACTCCTCATCTGCCTGCACAGATCACAACAGGCTTCCTTTTGCATATTCCTTACATAAATGAAACCTTGAAGTAAAACCTTTTAAACCGGCTTCTCAGTTTCAGACTTGTGCCCAGATATTGCACACAGAGCTTCGTTTTGGGATCACTTGAAAACGTTAATTAGGGTTGTCAGAGTAAAAAAAAAAATAAACAGCTGGCCCTACTTCAAAATAACATAAGCAACTGTACCCATCTCTCTTCTCCCCCGACAAGTCAGGTGATTGCTGCAGCCAATCAGAGGCCACAACATCCCTGTTCCTAACTCCTGGCATCATAGCAGCAAAGGTATAGCTTGTGATTGACCGCACTAGTCACCTGACTTCGTCAGAGATGGGAATCGTTGCAGGAGCCACCACACTTTTCCCAGGGAAGAATAAAGGGGAGTGCAGTTTTGCTTTTTTGGATGCATTGCCAGCTGTTAGCAAAAAAAAAAAGTGTAAGAAGTTTAGTTAACCCTTCAACATGCTAATATGTTTTCAGGTTAAACACAATACCAAGCCATAAGTTATAGTCCTTCTATTCATGACATATATGTCCAGGGCAGTTAAAGGGAGCTTTCAATTTCCATCCTTTTCTGGAGATTCGGCGTCCGAGGAGCGGGCCCACAGCCGAGGAAACAGCGAGGTAGAGAAAGTCCTTGTCTCTGGGCTCTACCATCTCCTCCCCTGGGAATTGCTCAGGACCCAACCAAGGTGCCGCTGGGGGAGATCACAGGGGTTGTAATTGGGGTTGTTAACCTTAAGTCCATTTGTCACTTGTGATGCCGCCGTTCCGTCTTCTGCGGTGGATCTTCCTGATTAAATAAAGTAGTCCACACACAGGGCAACTTTCTCAACAAGAACTGCTAACGGTAGGTTCTGTCCCTTTATTGTGAACTTCTCAAAATAATTCCAAACAAAAAATTTTAGTACAAGTGCAACAAACCAGAGTGGTGCAACAGGGAGGATTCTCGCTGTAATCGGATAATCCACAGTCCTAGTTATCTGTGTGATCCCGCTGCTGGTGACTCTTTCTCTATTGGTCAACACTTACTCACGTTGTCCCCTCCTTGTTGTATAGCAGATTGTTCTGCTCCCGATGCTTAGCAGCAGCACCAGGGTCTCATGGATAGAATGGGCCAAGGCCGAGCATAAGAAAGTCGCTCAGCTTCCTCCATTCCCTTCACACAGATCGATGTCCGGTGTCTGTGTGGTTCGCTCTCTTGACTCCCTCACTGTCAGACCTCACTCTTCTCTCCTGACTGACAGGCTCCACACTACTACTCATTGCATCCTTACAAACACATATCTCAGGCACAATCATATGACCACAGATGATACATTTTCCAGACATTAACCTATTCAGTCCTGCAAACGTGTAATACACATAAATCTGATGCATGCCACAAGTAAGACGCTGACAAGACATTGACACGAGACAGACCTATAACAATTTATGGAGGGGCCCCATTAACTCTTGGCCACTACAAAGACATACAAAATTAAAAACATTATAAATATAGTTTTCAAAACGGCAATTTACAAGCTCAGCCCATCGCTTCATCTTCCTCTGATTCCCCAGGTAGTGATGTCACATCCATTAAGACATCGCATGACTATAACAGCCAACCATGAAACAGCCCTTTGGGCGCAATGTTCAGTGGCAAGGTCATGTAAACTGACATCTCAATGCCAGGCAGGTGTTGTCAGGGGTGTTGTGCAGAATGCATAATAGTAATTACACTGAGTAGAAGCAGTGAAGGTCACTATACTGGTAGCCTTATAAACCTAAGCTACCATTCCTCCTCCATCCTGTAATACTTGTATGTTACACTGCACGCCATGGTATTACAGGACCTACAGACAGCCAGGCTCTCTATAGTTACATATAGACATCAATAGGAGGCTACTGTTACATGCAGCTTTCTTGATATTTCTGCACATTTCGCCTGTATTGACCATCTATAGCAATGCTACACTAATTATATCTTATTTCAGACATTTGTCTTCCCAACATTTTTACTGTGGAAATCGCCAGTAAAAAAAAAAAAATGTATTTCAATCTAAGTGAACTTCTACTATCAGGACACTGCTGGTCGGTGAGCTCAAATGATTTACCGTTCCTGTATATGTGATACATTACTCAAGGTTCATACATCACAAAGCTATTCTGCGTGTTGTAATGGGCACCCTCCATAGTTATAGTGAGAAGTACTGATGCCTTTATTTGTAACTGCATTGGTAAAGCTTTCCAATGTATTGCCAAGACAAACAAGAACAGCAGCCCAATGAGACACAAAATACCAATGTTGTCACCCTAGCACAGTGTTCCCCAACTCCAGTCCTCAGGGACCCCCAACAGGTTATGTGTTCAGGATTTCCTCAGTGTTGCACAGGTGATGTAATTATTGTCGGTGCCTCAGACATTGCCACAGGCGTTCTTACCATAGGAGATCCTGAAAACATGACCTGTTGGTGGTCCCTGAGGACTGGAGTTGGGGACCCCTGCCCTAGCACACAGATATCTCCCACTCTCAGAACTGGCCATGCCTCTACCGTTGTTGGAGGGTTTTACTTTTTTAGCAGATTTTACATTCAATCTTCAGCACTCAACATGTTTCAACAGTTGTATCCTCATGAAACAGTCAGCCGCTCTGTCCCTATAACAGTGCATCCAACATTGTCCCCAGAACAGAGCCAGCACCAGTGTTCCCTCAACAGTCCATGCATTCGGCACCAAAATCAGCAATGCTAACTGCGGAATTGCTGGCAGTGCTGTTGCTAGGCGATGACGCGGGACCTGCAGCCTGTTTGCAATGTCAATTGTGGATGGGCCACGGGTTGGACGGCTTCCATTGACTTGGTCTGTGTGGAGTCCACACAAAAATAGAACATACTGCGATTTTATTTATGCTCGCGGAAATCGCTATCTGCTCATATGAGCGGATATGCGAATGTTCTATTTTTTTAATGTGTGCAGAATACTGCAGATCGTCCGTGCGGGTGACAATCGCAGATTCCTCAATTCAAATCCGGTCGTATGAGACCGGCCTTAATGTCACCAAAGGAGAAAAAAAGGTAGCCAAAATGATTTTGATAGCTGAAGAAATAGAAAGATTAGGGCCATAAACCTACCATATGGGTAAATATCACTGAAAGTGTTCGGTCCTCTAGGACAGAAACACCCTGATCCTTATAATTAAAGCATAACCAACATGATCTACTGTTACTGGAGGGGGTGGGTGCCCCCGAGGCTTCCTACGAGCAGTCACAGCCACCTCTATGGCAGGGTGTACGGTTTATTCCTCATCACAGATCCCACAGAAGGCGAGTACAGAGATGAGACAGGTCCCACAGCGGAAGACAGATAGATACAAGTTGACACAATGTGTATCTGCGCATTGTACTTGCCCAGCTGCTCCGCAGGCCTTCAGTGTAGCGAGAGGGCTTCTCCCGAACGTGCGAGCCAAACCTGTCATAAGCGTGAACACTCGTCAACCAGCGGTGTTCTGTCATATCTGACCGCCGGCTTCCCTCTGTATCTGCAGGCTGTCAGCTGGAAGGTCATGTAGGGTGGATATAGTATTTGTGAGGAGTTCTCGGAGTGCTTTCTGTGGCAGGTGTGTCTACCTGCTTTACCTCCTCCACCCAGAAATGCAACAGGTTAAGTAGCACTTGTCACTGGATTATATCTGCAATGTGCTGGAAGAGTCAGTAATGTAGGGCAGGTTTCACAATTGATAGCAGGAGTGTAACTACATGTAGATGTTAATAATGGTATCAAGATTGCAGGAAGAAGTAATAAAGCAAATTCACATGAGGTGTATTATATATTGCCCTATGGCAGTGGCTTGACACGCTGCAGTCTGATGTGTGTTAGGCCTCATTCACACAAGCGTTTTTACGTAGCTATTTAGCAGCAATAAAGCATCGGCCGAAAATGGTGACCATGTGAGGCATTGGAATCCAATGCATTTATTCACATAAGAGATTTTCTATCACGTGAAAAAAATTACACCATCGAAACAAGAAATCGGCAGCTGTTTTCAATTGTTGAGTTTTCTCTCTGTGTCAAAAGATAAGTCTCCCTATGGAGGCTCCCATAGACTCCTATGGGAGCTGGAAAAAAAGGGGAGGAAGAGGGAGTTTACCTGCGTCTGGCACTCGGAAAAGAAGACAGCTTCTTCTAAGGATTTCTGCCGACTAAATAATTTCCGTGCTGCTGCGTATTTTTCCCAGGATATGCCCATGTAAATAGATGAGAAAACACCAATTAAGCTTGGGACTAGAAAGCGGCTATTCTTTGATTTTCAGCCGCATTGCAGCCAGCGTGAATATATATATATATGCGCTCGTGTGAATGAAGTCTTAGTGGACACATCGGTAAAGGCACTTTTAGATTGAGCAATTTAGGATTCTGATTCTCACTGGATCACAGGAATCAGAAAGATATAATCAGTGTAAATGCCGGCATAATCTGAATGACAAACAGTAATTCATTAATCGTTCAGATCATGCAGGCATGAAAATCAAACATGATCGTCCTGAGTAAAAAGACCAGCAGCCTGATTACTGTGAACAGAGGAGGCGGCGGCTGGATTGATCCCCGGCTGCTCCACCTCCATTCACTGAGCAATGATCGTACCTGTGTAAAAGCCCAGGAGTGATTACTGCTGGGATGGCTGTCAGGCGCTTCTGCATCCGACAGTCACCCTGTGTAGTAAGGTCATACCACTGTTTTCACACTCTGGGGGGGAAATTTATTAAGACCAGCACTTTAAGGGTGGGTTCACACGGGGCGGATTCCCGTCGGAAATCTCGCGGTTTGGCCGCAGCAAAAACCGCGAGATTTCCGCCGGAAGAACCTCCACGGTTCAAGCCGCGGCGGCTTTGAAGCGGCTCGGCCGCATGCTTTTCCGTTGCAGCCGGCGCTCCCATAGAGGAGAGCGCGGCCGTGACGTAAATAAACAAAAAAGGAAAGGTAAACAGACATGCTCAATCTTTGGAAACCGCGGCGGCCGCAGCCGCGGTTTCAGCCAGATTTACCGCAGCGGATTAGCCGTCCCGTGTGGACGAGATTTCTGAGAAATCTCATCCACATGGCTGGCTAATCCCGAGATTAGCGGCCGCGGGCGGATCTGCTGCGGCAAAACCGCGGCAAATCCGCCCTGTGTAAACCCAGCCTAAAAAAACAGTTTTAGACCTCATGCATAGGGGCAGATTTTTGCTGAAGAATCTGGGTGTGGCATTTGCTTCTGGGTTCTGCAGCAATAACCCTCTATAGCATGCTATGGAAAAGTGATTCTTCATGTACACGAGCGGAAACCAATTCCAGTTTCCGCTTGTGGATGAAAAATCGCAGCATGCTCCATTTTCCTGCGGTGTCCGCACAGACGGATTCCATTGAAGTCAATGAAAGCCACCCGACCTGCGGCCAGAATCCGGACCTGCTGTGTGCCTGAGACAAGGGGCGTAACTAAAGTTAAGCTCAGGCCCCTCCCACCTGTAGCTGTACTATACCTAAACCTTGCTGCCGACATCTTCAAAATGAATTTATATACATGAGCTAGCCCCTTGGCATAAGGTTTCCACACATATTTCCTGGATTACATAAAAATGTGTTTATAGCCCCTTAGGCTAATTTCCCATGGATGAGTTCGATAGGGGGCCGTGAATCACTGCCCGATATCGTGCTATTGCAAGAGCACGCACAAAGATAGGGCTGCAGAGACTTCATATCTCCTGTATATAATTAGATATGTACAGTTGGTATATCATCTGAAGTTATACATCTCCTGTATATGTTCCAGCAGGATAATGCTCAGCAGCACTCACAAGGAGGTCACAGGAGCCCACACAACACTGTCACACTTCCATGGCTGTCCGGTCATCAGATTTATCACCAATAGAACATCTATGGGTCCATCTGGGACACCAACTCTGACAGCATACGAGTTTACACTATCTAGAGGCTCAGTAATGGCAAATGTGGAGCAATATGCTGCAGGACACCAAACCGAACCCGTGTGCCTCCATGTCCGCCCGTATCACATCTTGTATCCAAGTTAGAGGCGACCCAACAGGGTACTGGAGCCTCCATGCCTGCCTGTATCACACCTTGTATGCAAGCTTGAGGCGGCCCAAGAGGGTACTAAAGCCTCCATACCTACCTGTATCACATCTTGTGTCCAACTAGAGGCAGTACAACAGGGTACTAGGGCTTCCATGCTCACCCGTATCACATTTTATATCCTAGCTAGAGGTGGTGCAACAGGGTACTAGATCTTTCATGCCCACCAGTAGTAATAGTGACCCCTATATTGTCCCCAGTAGTAATAGTGACCCTCTATTGTGGCCCCAGTAGTAATAGTGACCCCTATATTGTCCCCAGTAGTAATAGTGACCCCTATAGTGACCCCCACAGTGGCATCAGTATTAATAGAAACCACCACCGTGGCCTCAGTAGTAATAGTGATCTCCACAGTGGCCTCAGTAACAATAGTGACCCTTACAGTGGCCCTCAGAGGTAATGGTGACCCCACAGTTGCCCTAGTAATAATAATAACCCCCTCAGTAGCAATATTAACCCAACACTAGCCGCAGTAGTAATATTAATCCCCTCAGTAGCCCCAGTAGTAATATTAACCCTCTCAGTAGCTATATTAATCCTCTCAGTATCCCCAGTAGTAACATTAACACCGCAGTAGCCTCAGTAGTAATATTACCCCCCTCAGTAGCCCCAGTAGTAATGTAGTAGGGGGAAGCTGAGGGGGTTAATATTAATACTACAGCTACTGAAGAGGTTAATATTACTACTGGGGCTACTGAAGGGGTAATATTACTACTGGGGATACTGAGAGGGCTAATATAGCTACATAGAGGGTTAATATTACTACTGGGGCTATAGTCACCATTGTACCCCCTGAGTTATTTATAGGAACTCTTGTGGCTAGAAAATCTGCCTGGTGCAGTCGAGCAACAGGGTTACTTCAAACAGCTGACTGACAGGGTTCAGCAAGTAGCTGATAATCATTTGTCACAGTGTATCTACCATCCCCTTCTGAGTTCCAGGTAGCATAGGACCCGTCCATATCGCCACAGTGGGAGGTCACGGAAATGAAAGGGGATGGTAAACGGGCAAAGTTACATGAAAGTCTTTAGTTGTCATGGGTGATGCCACCATTCCTTTCCTTTGATGCAACTCCTCCTTGTAATAAATAGAGCCCACACAAAGTAGTACTTTTCTGGACACACTGGGAACGGTCAATGATGTCCGCTTTACTGAACGTAGCAAATCCAACATAAAATACAATCCGATGGTAGAATAGGCAAAGCAGCAGTGGAGATACACAGGGCATACATACAGAGTCCACAGTCCCAGTTATCTGTGTCTTACTTTCTCTCCCAGAATCATTGCTCTCAAGACTGGCTTGCACACAGTAACTCACTGACCACTTGCATATGAACTGTTCCTTCTCTCTCAGTACCCAACATCATCCATGGAGGCAGAGCATCCGGCAATCTCTTGGCCTCCTCTATCTTCTCTACACACAGACTGATAATGTCTGTGTGCAGGCAGACTCTCTCTTTTCCCCTCACAAAACTAACCTCCACCAACTAACTCCCATACACCTTGCAACCACATATATATATAGTACGATCATGTGACTAACAAATAATACACACAAACTGCTACATTTCCCAGACATACCCAGACACTTAACCCTTGAGGTGATACAGACATACAATACATATAACGCTGAATCATGCTACAAGCAAAACAAGGACATTACAAAGGCACAAGACAGACATAGATCATTCAAACACACTCTGGAAACTTCCATTCACTTCATGCCACTACATTACTACTTGGGCTACTGAGTAAGATAATATTACTTCCGGGGCTATTGAGGGGGTTAATATTACTACTGGGGCTGCTGAGACGGTCAATATAGCTACTGAGGGGGTTAATATTACTACTGGAGCTACTGAAAGTGTGAATATAGCTACTGAGGAGGTTAATATTACTACTGCAGCTACTGAGAGGGTTAATATAGCTACTGAGTGGGTTAATATTACTACTGCGGCTACTGTTGGGTTAATATTGCTACTGAGGAGGTTATTAATATTACTGGGGCTACTGTAAGGCTATCATTACTGAGACCCCTGTAGGGTCACTATTACTACTGAGCGTCACTGTGGGGGTCACTATTGTTACTGAGGCCACTGTGGGGGTCACTATGACTACTAAGGCCACTGTGGGGGTCACTATTATTACTGGGACCACAATAGGGGTCATTATTACTGCGGGGGACAATCTAGGGGTCACTATTACTACTGGCTTGGATACAAAATGTGATACAGATGGGCATGGAGGCTCTAGTACCCAGTTGGGCTGCTTCTAGCTTGAATACAAGATGTGATATGGGCGAGCATGGAGGCTCTAGTACCCTGTTGTACTGCCTCTCGCTTGGAAACAAGATGTGATTCGGGTAGGTATGGAGGCTCTAGTACCCTGTTGGGCCGTCTCTAGCTTAGATACAAGATGTGATATGGGGGGCATGGAGGCTCTAGTACCCTGTTGGTCCGTCTCTAGCTTAGATACAAGATGTGATACACGCGGGCACATAGTCACACAGGTTCGGTATGGTGTCCTGCGGCATATTACTCCACATTTGCCGGTACTGTGCCTCTAGATAGTGTAAACTCCTATGCTGTCAGAGTTGGTGTCCCAGATGGTCCCATACATCTTCTATTGATGATAAATTTGACGACCGGGCAGCCATGGAAGTGTGACAGTGTTGTGTGGGCTCCTGTGACCTCCTTGTGTGTGCATTTCTGAACATTATCCTGCTGGAACATATACAGGAGATGTATATCTTATACCAGCTGTACATATCTAATTATATACAGGAGATATGAGGTGTCATTAGCCACTGCAATTGCATCAGAAATGGAGGCAAATTAGAAACAGGCAATAGTTCAAGAGTGCCAGATCAGGTGACTAAAGAGTATGATCCATCAACTCGAAGCCCAAATTAGCTAGTTTGCTCCAGCTCATGGTCAAAGCATTGTTGTGTAAGAACACAATACCTTGAATCAACTTCCAACATCTTTTAGAATTCAGTGCCTCCTTCAGTTTATTAAGAAGTGCTTTGTAATACACGGCCACAACAGTAGACCCCTTTGGAAGGTAGTCCATGAGCAGTATTCCAGAACAGATAAGTCACCTTGGATGACAACTTCTGCACTCTGAACTTCTTTGGAATTGGGGAACCATATATAAGACTCTACATCTCATCCATCGTCACCTGTTAAGACAGGAAAAGCATCAGCATCCAGCCAAAAAGGTTGCAGAATTCCCTGGGAGGATTGCACAGAGAAACGCATTTGGTCTGCTGGCAAACATTTTGGGACCCACTTGACAGAAACCTTCCTCATGTTCAGATGATTGAATTATGGACCCAACTTTGCGAAGTCCTACATCTGGGCAAGAAAAATAAACAAAGCACATACAGAATGGGGGGAATTGAGCTAAGCAGCACATGTGAAAAAGACTTAGGTATACTAATAGATCATAAACTGTGCAGCGATCGAGAACCAGGCCTTCAACCAGAGAGACAGCAGGACACAAGATGGCAAGGTTCACGGTGGCTCTACCGTCTTTTTTCCCAAGAGGCTGAAGTATAACCCAGCTCAGCCACTAGTTGGGGAGATAAGATGTAGTTGGCTTGGTTCCCACTGAATAGTCCTAGGTTGTCGTTGTGATGCCAGTGTCCCTAGACAAGTGATAAGTCACTTGTGATGAATAAATGAATCCACAAACAGCATGGTTTTCCAAACCGGGGACACGTGGTTTCCTTTTAATCACGGTTCAACTTTGATTTTCCAATACAGGCAAAATTACATGTACTTTTCAACACAGGAACAGATGCTTCTACACCGATTCGAGCTTTGCATTTCCTAAGACACTTGAAAAACAAAAAGTTATTTTCCCCAAGGCACACATATCTTCAGTTGCTGTTATCTGATGGACACTCTTGAGACAACCACTCTTCCCTTACACATCCTCCCACACGCTCTTACAACTAAGGCTAGCTGTAGAGGTTTCTTAACGTTCTTAATCTGTGTAAATGGTATGTTCCACTGCTTCATATTAACTGAATTGACTCTATTTGTTACTACAGCTAATTTTTCCCCATCACCTGCTCCAATAGCATTTTCCCTCTCCTCTGTCTAATTTTAATGTTGCTAGGCACATTTTGTTTATTTAAAGAGGACAATAAACCTCTCCCCCCCATCTTGTTCATTAGCCATGCAAAGATGGGGGCAGCTGGTTGACTTGTGAACTGTACCTAGCCACTCCTAGCTGTAGACTTGCAACCAGAACTTTAAAACTAATGATAGTCTCATTGCCACGCAAGTGGATGGCACGCATGAGTGGCTGGTACTAAGTGTCTGGGAGCAAGTGTCTTATGCAGTCAAATGATGCAGTTATACAGCGCAGTTCAACAGAGCAGGAGACAGGTAAAATCCACAATCACCTATAGGAGTGATAGGAAACCTTTTGAGCTTGGCATGTCAAAATTCGCCAAAAAACCGAGCATAACTCGGGTGGTGTGTCACTTCGAGAAAAAAACATAAATTTGCGATGTTTATAGTTTAAATAACAAAAATGTATAATTGTAATATATAACTATATTTAATAAACCCAGAACACCCATAGCACAGGCCCTCGCCTCTCCCAGCCTCCCCCTCACTTATCTCAGTAATGATGAGCCCCCAGCAGTGACAGTGCCCACTAGCAGTGACAATGGCCCCCAGCAATGACAGCGGCCCAGAGCAGTGACAGTGGTCCTCCATAGCGGCCCCCAGCAGTGACAGCAGCCCCCCACAGCGGTCCCCAGCAGTGACAGTAGCCCTCATCAGCAGCCCCCAGCAGTGACAGCACCCCCCACAGCGGCCACCAGCAGTGACAGCACCTCCTACAGCGGCCACCAGCAGTGACAGCGGCCTCCAGCAGTGACAGTGGCCCACCACAGCGGACCCCAGCAGTGATAGCGCCCCCCACAGCGGCCCCCAGCAGTGACAGCGCCCCCCACAGCGGCCACCAGCAGTGACAGCAGCCCCCAGCAGTGACAGTGCCCCCTACAGCGGCCCCTAGCAGTGACAGTGCCCCCCGAGACCCATATACTTACCCTCTCTACCTCGTGGAAGCTCCGCTCCTCCTCTGCCCTCCGCACCGCTAGCAGCAATGATCTCCGGCGCACACTGTAACGTATTCAACACTAACGGAGTGAACGGCCGACAGCGGCCACGTGTCAGCGACTATGGCTTGCGTGTCAGTGCTGACTAGCGTGTCATAGGTTCGCTATCACGGACCTATAGTCTGGTGAAAAATACTCTCCTCTTTGCACTAACCTCCACCACTATTCTCGTTTCAAGCCTTAACACTTTCTTTCTACGCCCAGCCCCAACACAGTCCATCCACATCAGCCCCTCCCTCCTCTCCTCACCCATGCACCGCTCCCATGCACTTTTCACCTCCAACCCCCCATACCACCAAAAAAACACCTCAGCCACCCACACAAATCCCCTAAACACGTGCTTACCCTCCCTACTTTGCTACTCCTAGCCACAGGAGACATATCACCCAACTCTGGCCCACTGCTCTCTACCAAAATGCCTGCCCTGCCCCATTGAAATGCGTCCTATCGAAATCCCAATCCACGTGCAACAAACTCCCAACTATCCATGACCTCTTCACCACAAAACACTTCAACCTGCTCGCCCTCACCTAAACCTGGATACAGCAGTCCAATTCTACTTCCCCCACTGCATTCTCCTATGATGGCCTGCAGTTCTCCCTCACCCCCAGATTGGACGACAGGCACTGCGGCGGAGTAGGTGTCCTCCTCTCGTCAAACTGCACCTTCTAGGTCATTACCTTGGCTCCCTTGCTCAACTTCCAGACATCCGAAGTCCACACTCTACGGCTCTACCACCCACTGTCCCTGCGTGTCGCAGTTATTTACTAGCCCCCAGGTCCAACCCACCTGTTCCTAGACCACTTCCTATCCTGTGAAATCCCAACTCTCATCCTTGGCTATTTAAACATCCCTACTAATGACCCCAGCTCCTTGTCTGCCTCCCAGTTTTAAACGCTTACCTCCTTCCACCTTCCATTGAAGGAGAGCTTACCACCTCCTGTGGCAACCTGTTCCACTCACTGATTCCCCCCTCACTGTCTAATATCTAATCTGTGTCTTCTCCCTTTCAGTGTCATCCCATTGCTTCTAGTCTTTCCTTGTGCAGATGAGAATAGGGCTGATCCCTCTGTACTGTGACAGCCCTTCAGATATTTGTAGACAGCTATTAAGTCTCCTCTCACCCTTTTTTTTGCAAGCTAAACATTCCCAGATCCTTTATCCATTCCTCATAGGACATGATTTGCAGACCGCTCACCATCTTGGTAGCTCTTCTCTGGACTTGCTCCAGTTTGTCTGTCTTTTTTAAAGTGGGACACAGTATTCCAGATGAGGTCTAACCAAGGAATAGTGATTACACTGCAGTTACCTCCAGTGACCACAGATGGCGTATTCTTCGGTTGGCATCGTTCACGCTCATTTTTCTTTCTTTCCTAGCCCAAACTGCCATTAAGCATTCCAGCCACGACTCGTTTTTGCTGCTGCCTCCAAAGACTCTCTCACTGCCCCCTACACTATAATAGTACCCCATTTGTGCCCCCTACAAGAGTAGAGGTTCAGAGTACTACCACAGTGCCCCAAAAGTTTGGAGTGCCCCTGTAAGTTTAATCCTTTCATGACCAAGGGTCAATGGTGCTCCTGTGTCCAGGTAACATTCTGCTGTTCTGATATTCCCACTTTGAAAAAATCATAACTTTTTTTATTTTTCTGGTGACATATGTACATGCGAGTTTGTTTTTTGTGGGATTTGTATTTTTCAATGGTAACATTTAACTTACCATATCATGTATAGGAAGACTTTTAAAAATTTCTAGTTGGGGAAAATGGAGAAAAAAACCACAATTTCAGCATTTTAGGGCTGATTTTATTTATATAGCGTTCATGGTGCAGTAAAAATGTCTTTATTCTGTGGGTCAGTATGAGTACAGCGAAACCAAGTTTATATAAGTTTTTTTTTATATAGTAATACTGAAAAAAACTTTTTTTTAAAAATTGCTTTCTGTCACTATATTTTGACCCCCATGACTTCACTTTTCTCCTATTGGCACTGTAGTTTGTATTGGTACCATTTTTGAGAACATGTGACTTCTTGATCGCTTTTTATTTACTTTTTTTCTTGCAGACCTTTTCTCATGGCCTAATGCACCGTAGGTGCCACAGTACATAACTAAATTTCAGGAGCTTTGTGTCTCTGCGGCCTCACACGCACCTTATGTGTGAATCAACATCTACATGACAGCGTTACTGTTTCACGTGACCTCACACGCCTTTGTCATTATTTGTTGGCAATTAATTTCAGCAGGGCAAGCAGGGCTTAACCACTGCCCTACAACTGAGCTATTAACAATTTGCATGGCGACCAGCTAATTCTCATTGATTGCAAGCAGATTCAGCCCTGATAGGCTTTCAAGCTGTGAGGTGAAAGGAGCGTGGAAGCCTGTGATTGGAGCGCCCGTTGCCTGGTTACAGCAGAGCAGCGCATGGGAGGAATGAAAAGGAAAGTGTGCATACAATGTGAGGGGACAGTTGGTCCAGGCAGAGGCTTCAGTAAGTGGCTCATAGAAGACAGGAGGGAGAGGTTAGTTCAGTCAGGGGAGAGTAGAGGCAGAGAAGAGTCAGGTCAGTCGGACCCGTGAAAAAACAGAAGTTAGTATTATTCAGTCAGTGAGTTACTGCTAGACAGAGAGAAGTATAGCCAATATACTAGATAGTAGTCTATGTCGTGTGTAGGAGCCGAAGAATAGCAAGCAGCAGATAGCAGATAGTGTTATAGATCAGTAAAGGCTGGTTTAGACGCAACAATTATCGCTCAAAAAAATCTTTTGAACAATAATCATTGTGTTCTTTTTACAGCGCAAGGTGATTGCTCAAACGATGAGCGATCACCTTGCGCTCCGAGCGGAGGATGCAGAAGACAAGCAGGGTGTAGTTATAAATAGTTATAAACGAGACGCCAGAAAATATATTTGAAATTGCTGACCCTCCAGGCTATTCATCCCTTTGAAGGGTCTCCAATTTAATTCTAGCAGACCTTGTATTCCATAGAAATTCCTAGATATTGTATGGAGTCTAAAAATGATCATGATGGAATCCAAGCCGGAAAGTTGTGAAGTATACAAGGGAGGTGTGGCATCAGGAACATTTTGCTAAGATTTTCCCTGCCAATTAATGGGACTTTATCCTCCACGTTTTGTATCAATGGAAGCAAATTGGCAGAAATATACTTTTGAGGTTTAGAAGATCCCACAACTCCCAAATATTTGAATTTATTCGCTATTGGAAGTGCGTATCTTCCAATGAAAAGTCCACCAGCAAGAGCTCTAAGGGAAAAATCACAGATTTAGCCTTTTTTTACAAGAGCGCATATCGACCGGCGTTTTCACATGGGCGTATTTGTGAGACGTAAAAACGCGCAGACAAGCCAATATAGCCAAAGTTCTGGAACTATGTTTTGGCCTGAATACGTCCAGCCGCTGCACAGGCTCCTATGGGAGCCCATGGCAGCAGCTCCCCCACCCGTGCAGGCTCACCTCACTTCCTCCCCTCTTGTTGTGTGCAATGGGAGGTGGCGGGATGGAGGTGGAGCTAAGTGCCCACCCTTTCCCCGCCCCTTATCCATAGGGATCAATGGGACGAGGTGGGGCGGATCGGCGCTTGACTCCACCCCCTCCCATTGCACATAACGAGAGAGGAGGAAGATAGGTGAGCCTGCAATGAGGAGGGAGGGGAAATTGGAGCAGGCCTGGTGAGGTCGGCACATTTGCACCAGCCTCACCAGTCCATATGAACGGGCGCACAAATGTTTTATTTGTGCACCCGTTCATCAGATTTTTTTATAACAATGTAGCGTATATCGGCCAACTGTGAAAACGGCCGGCCGATATGCGCTCATGTGAAGGAAGCCTTACACCTGTTAGTAGTGAGACCCGACATCTTACCAAATATATCAAAAATGGACATAACAGGACTCATTGATCTACCCACATCCCTCATATACAACAACAGATCATCTGCACTTTGTGAGATACGTTCCACAATTTCTCCACACTTCAGTCTAACTATATTGGGTGATTTCCTTATCAAACGAGCCAGGGGCTTGATGTCCAGGGCAAAGAGAAGAAGGGATAGGGTTGTGTGGAAATAGGCAATAGAAAGCAAGCAAGTAAGGCCTCTCTGGGTTTTTTTTAAAAAAGCGTTTAGGGGGTGTTTTTAATGCCCGCTAAAACGCTGCACTAAGCCTCCATTCGTTTTAATGGGGCTTCTCAGATGATCGTTTTAGCGCAGGGTTTATAACGCGCGCTAAAATGAATTGCTGTATGTTCCATTTTTGGCCGTTCAGCGTATTTTGAAATGAATAGGGTGCGGTAAAAACGCTGCATACAGCATTTTTGAACACAGCTTACTATGCCTCCGGGAGGGGGAAAAAATGGGGACGTCATCATCTTGCTTTGCCTGCGGCGTTACTGCATGCAGTAAAAACGCAGGCAAACGCTCACAGACTCACTGTTAAACTCTGCGTGGCTTGTGTGAGAGTGGACGAATATCAAAGAGTACTTGTACAATTCCTGACTATATTATGAATCATAGGAAAAAAATCTGGATTAGCCGCGCCATCTGCGGACAAAGCGCCAGCATGTTATGTGGCAAGTTTAGCTATGAACAGTAGCAGTAGAATGTGATGCCTCATAGCCGACTGCTTCTAAGGCAGAACTGTTGTTAGCAAAACATCTGGGCACAATAAAGACTTTGTGTAGAAGAAGGCAGAGGCTGGAGACGAGGTGGTGATGCCACCCTGCCAGCCTTGGGGTTGTCAGGCTTTATGCTGTGAATGCCCTGGTAATGGCTGAGCGCTCGGTCTGAACATACCTTACCATATATGGGTTCTTGGCAATGACAGATTTCTATCTCCCAGACTCTTACCTAAAAGAGGAAATCTCTGCTGCTCCCTGCAGATCCAGGGATATGGAATAATAGACTTGCTGCAAGTAGTGACAACGTATTTGCTAGACGTGGGATGGAAATTGTTCTGCAGCGATGCAGAAATAATCCTGTTTCTTCTTCCTCAGATTTGTCATCTCTTAATTACAGTTTAGTCATCAGCATTGAGTTCCCATATACAGTCCCTGCAAAGTTATTTGTGTGCTTTGTATGATGGTATTTGGATACACAATAAGGATAATTATCATCATAGTGAACACATTAACCCCTTTGTGGATATAGGAATGTAACCGGGCAATTCTTTACAAGAAAACAGTCTGGACTAGCTTCTGTATATAACACCCACTCCTGTTATATTATGTCATAGAGGTCAGTTTGTAAAACCCAGTGGAACAAGACCATTATTAGCAATAGAAATTTACCACATATATAGCGGTATAATGCTGTGGCTACATCTATGCATGCCCCCCAACCCCATGTATGTCTGGAAGTCTGTGGTGACACTTGGTGTTGTACTTCTTGAACACCAGACTAGGCATCTTTATTTTGAATGGGGTAATACACATGAGCATTCCCCCCCCCCCCCCCCACATTGCATCGCGGTATGGGAAAAAATGTTCATGTCCTATCTTTGGGCGTTCCCTCAGAACACCTAGGATCGCCTATTGTCTTTAATGGGGCATGGCGTTCGAGGTGCAAGCAAGTACAATGCTAGGTTTACCCACTGAAAACAATGGAAAACATTTGGCGATCCTCCGCTGCGGCTTAAAGCTGCTGGTAGAGGATTACTACTTTTCTGGAGTCATGCAAGGTGGTTTTAACCAAATAGTGACTACCCATACAAGTTTTCACATCCTGGGTGTCTGGGCTTTAGGTTACAGGACCGTAAGGACACTCCGGCCCTGTAGACTAAAGCCCAGGGGTCTGTGCATGTGACTGCTCCTGGCTGCCGGAGGTAGCCGAGAGCCTGAAGCTGTCATGAGGGGGGCCGCGGTGTGTTATCCCTGGTTACACAATCG
The DNA here is from genome assembly GCF_035609145.1 of Eleutherodactylus coqui. NCBI lineage: Eukaryota > Metazoa > Chordata > Amphibia > Anura > Eleutherodactylidae > Eleutherodactylus > Eleutherodactylus coqui. The sequence goes on along the minus strand of NC_089840.1, from coordinate 145,001,891 downwards.
TCATTATCCAATGGATAATGGCGATTGCATAAAAGTAAAAAAAAAAGTTTAAAAAGTAATGTTTTATCTCCCCTCATAGATCCGATGCATGAGGGGAGGTGGAACTTCTCACCTCTGGCCTCCGCGTTGTCCGCGACAATCTGGTCCTGCATGCGCACCACCGGCTAGATGTCAGATGCATGCGCAGAATCCTGGAGATCCTGGGAAATATAAAACCTCCCTGCTCTCAGATAGGTAGTCGAGAGCAAGAAGTTACCTAAGACCCCTGGATACCTCCCCCCCTCCCCGATAGAATCTTTATCTACAGACCTTTCCCCGACTTCTGAGCATATGCCCGTTGGCAAAATGGTGGACACATACACAGAAGCTAGGGATTGCCTGGGAAATGTAAAATCTTCTTGCTCCTGGTACCAAAGGTGGCAAAGAGCCTGGAGGTGTCACCGGGGGCCATGGTGTGCGGTCCCAGTTCACACAATCGCCGTTAACCGATGGATAATGGCGATCATGTAAAAGTAAAAAAAGTTTAGAAAAGTAAGTTTTATTTCCCCTCATGGATCCGATCCATGAGGGGAGATGAAACTCCTTACTTAAGGCCTCCGAAGATGTCCTACGATGGGATCTTTGTTCACAAACCTTTCCCCGGCTTCTGCGCATTTGCCCGTTGACAAAATAGTGGACGCAAGTGTAGAAGCTGGGGACGGCTTGGGAAATTTAATACCTCCTTGCTACCAAAGGCATCTGAGAGCCTGGAGCAATCCCCGGTCACGTGATCACTGTTATCCACTGGATAAGAAAAGTCACATAAAATTTTTTTAAAAGCTAGTTTTCCTCTCCCCTCAGCGATGTACATCTGCTCATGCGTCCCTCAATTTTCCTTGTTTCTTGTTCCCAGCGGTATTAGTGTATCTTGACGCCACCAGGAACTCTTAGTGGAGTCAAGATTGATGGGGGGGGGGGGGGGGGTGACGTCCCTTGAAGGTGATTGGCTGCACAGCAGGCTGGAAAAATAGGTCCTGAAAGGGCACTAAAAGCAGGGGAGAAAAAAATTTCAGCTGGCCGTGGTGCAAACGGAGAAACAATAATACCTAAGTCTCCCTGTCGCCGGCCCTGTCAGCTCAGTGGCTTCCCCTTCCCCACTGACATTTGTCAGCCGCTGATGGGACTGTGAGCTCCGTACCCGGCGCTTGGCCACTGACATTTACCGCCCTCACTGGCGCAGGGACTGTGAGATGTGTGGCTCCCGCTCCACCGCTGACAGCTGCCGGCCTGAGCGTTTCTGCTTTGCCCCAGGGAAAGCCGCACCGGGTGGTGTGGTGGGAAGCATACCACTATTTCTCCCCCCGGGCCTGATGGCCTGTTTAGCTGTAGCATCCGACGGTATGTTACAGCTAAATCTGCGGGGGGTCGGGGTGGGTATTGTGGAGCGGCGAATGGAACGGATACGGGTGGGGGTGGCTATTGTCGAGCGCTGACGGTGGCCCTGTTAAATCCGCAACAGGATATTTTGCCCTCAGTGCTAGCACCATTAGCCGCGTAGTGTGTTGTGCGTCGCTGGGCAAGGTTTTCCGTTTGCACAACAGCCAGCTGCATATTTTTAGCGCCTGCTTTCAGTGCCTCTCCAGGACCTAGTTTTCCAGCCTGCTGTGCATCAGGCGGCGTCACCTCCCTGTCAATCTTGACTCCACCAGGAGTTCCTGGTGGCGCCAAGATACACTAATACTGTTCCCAGCAGTGATCAGGGGCCTCTTTATGCAGTTCCTGGTCACGTGATCGCCATTACCCAATGATGTGTAAAAAGGTAGCGATTTAGAAGTGTAGGAGGTTGGTAAAAGGAGGTACAAAGCGTAAGAGATTAAAGGTTATCAGCAGAACAGGACTCTGCAATGCCCAGGTCGAGGCTAGGTGCCCCCCTGGGCATGGGCAGTAAAACTAGGAGAGCAGATGAAAGACAATGTAGCAACATGCAATGTCAATCAAGATACTGTTGAAAGGCATGGAATCACAGGACGGGACATAATATTACAGTGCCGCCTCTCTTAGAAAGTGCAGTTCAATTCCGATTAACAGTTCATAAAAAAAGATGCTCTGAAGTTGGCACAAAGAAATAACCAACTAAGGTGAAGTTCACAACAGCGTTGTGTTTTCCATTTTCCTGTTCTGTACTAAGAGCAGAAAACAGATGCAGTAAAATCCCCAGTGATTTCAATTGGACTTATCTTGTTTCAGATTGCTTCCATTCTTCGTTGTGTCTGGTTTCAGTTTTCTGTCCAAAAAAATAAACCGGATGGAATGGAGCTTTACGTTTTTTTTCACATTGTACTCAGTGGGCGATAGACACAAACAGAAACTGTTCTCCTTGTATCCGTTTGGTCTTCTGTATAATGGATTCATGATGATAAAATCCATGCATATATACAGAGCTCTTGTTTGAATGTTCATCCACTGTGATCACAACAAAGTTCTAGCCTAATGAAATCCCCTTTCTTTGCAGGGTTGGAATTTAGCTGATTTGGGCCAGTTCTCCTGATCTGCAAAGCAAGTTATTGGCCAAATCTTGATCCGTTGTTCTATTGTACAGTTGTCAATTACGGACAGCACTATAGTATTGCTCCAGCGTGCTCCCATGCTCACAGCCATTCCGCCGCCGTTCTCTAGCAGCAGCAGAGGACGCAGGTGCCTGCTGCACACAGCACTGGCAGCCTGATGGCGGTCTCCTGCGTTAGATGTCAGCTACCCGCAGAGCCAATCAAACATACCAGTCGCTCCTCTGCAGAACTCCTGTGCACCAGCATCTCTCCCTGGTGAGCTGTTTAGGCCTCCTGTCCACGGGCGAATTTTCACTGCATTCCCCGCGGCAATAATCCGTCCGAGGGGAACACAGCGAACACTTTCCATAGACTTACTATGGAAAGTGCAGCCCCGCTGTCCACGAGCGGAGAATTATAGCGATTCTCCGCTCGCGGGATTTAAATCACAGCATGCTGTGAATTGTCAGCACGGAGAACTGTCACCTCTCCCCTGCTCCCCGGCGGCGGCTCTCGTGGCAGAGATCTGCTGTGGGATATCGCTACGCCCGTGGATAGGAGCCCTTAGCCTGCTGGACAGCTTCCCTGCCTAACCATGACCAGTTCTTGCTCCTGCAACCCCGCTCCTGATTAGCTCCACCCCCACTGATTAGCCACACTATATAAACCTGGCCTTGTCCCTCCCTCAGTGCATCATTATCGAGCTCCCAGCTTGTAATCAAGCTCCTCTTCCTGTTCCTCAGTCTACAAATAGCTGCTCTGTGTACCGACGTCTGAGTTCCCCTAACTCTGCTACCCGCCTGCTCTTCTTGTACTGTGAAATGATACTACGCATGTACTGACATCTGGCTTTTCCCGACCATCCCACCAATCTGCATTGGTTACAACAAAGAGACTCCAACCCTGAACCGGATCATTACAGCGATGCTGCATAATACACCTGTCCCCTCCTGTGTACCGTAGTCCACATCCTGGCCCTTTTTCCTCATAATGGCAGATGACAGGATAGGCAGTTTGAGCGACCGCCCGAAGCCCAAATGGCTGCCTAAACAGCCTACCAGCTTTAAGCACTGCCTCATGTATGCATAGCTGCGTGGATGCCAGGATTGCAGCAGACCACACTGACACTGGAAACTACAAACTGGGGGAGAAGGAGGCATCCTCAGCGGTGGTGGCAAGCGCAAGTAATAAGCAGCCACCTTCTCTTAGTCTGGGCTCAGCGCTCCACTGGTGGAATGGTACATATGTACTGTATGTGTGTGTGTCTAAAAGAATGCATGTTCGTATGTAAAATGTCTGTGAGCTAGGGCTATATGTAAAAGTGCACCTACATGTGTATTTATAAAACTATGCCTATGTACTTTGAATGTGCAAAGCGGATCAAATGTGGAAAATTGACAGCAGAAAAGCTGCAGCAAATTGGCAGTATTTTCACCTCGTGTTCTGGTACTATAACTATGGTGTCATTTGGGTTCTGTTACTGCATTTATAAAGCAAGCATCCAGTCATTTTAAAACTTAAAAATGCCGGGAGAGCCAACATTCTTCATACAGCTCGGGCCCCTGGCAGCATCCTATGCCCTCAGGTACGTAATATTCACCTATGTAGAACATGTGACGTATATATGAAAGAGTGTATCACACATGTGCGATCTAGCATTTTTGTGTTCAAGTCTATGTGGGTAGTACAACCCCAATTCCAAAAATGTTTGGACACCATGTAAAATGTAAATAAATGTGAAGAAAACACATATTTTATCTCCCAAAGAACATAGTCCTGCGGATTCAAGAGCGGGGGGACTATCCGGCTTGTTATGGATCTGACCTGGTCATGTGGTGATTACAAACGTGTACAGCCATACTGTGGACAATTCACTTTGCATAAATTAATAATGCATTGTGGTTGACAGAAGTTAAATGACAAATAGCTACATTTTAAAATTGACAATTTTACAATTTATCTTATCACAAATGAGGAAGAAAAAGTTTATGGATGATCAATTTGTTCGAAGTGGAATCCTTTGTACGTGCTCAGAACCTCTTGGGTCTTAGCAATAATTGCTATGTCAGTGTTAAAGCATGTCGCTGCTGCTCACCTGGACTTGGGGTTGCAGTCGGACACCACCATCGATCACACGACCTTGGCTCTGTTCCTGGACTCTACTACTGCCTGCTTGTGAGTGATTACACCATCTCTCCTGCCTCCGATTCCTGGGTCTCTGTTTGAAACAAGCTATGGACATTGTTCACATTGGGTGATCATTAAGACTGTATTTATTGAAAAACGTTTGATAAAGTATTGAGGTATGTGAAGACTACATGCCATTTGCACTTTATTACATGTTGTCTCATGAGTGACCACTTGAGGGCAATAGACGGTCGTGTTTTAACCATGAACCAGAAGTTAAATCCAGGGTAATCTTTGGGGATGCAGAAAGTATTAAGGGTCTTTACTACTATCCTAAAATCCTTCTAGCCACAAAAATATTATTTCCTTATGCATTTTGGGGAGTGGAATCCAAATCGGGGCTCTCACTTCCTCCAGCACCCATTGTTTTGGAGAAATAACATTTTTCAGTTATATAAAAAATACTGTAAACTTTGCTTCCATGCAAGATAAAAAAAAAAGTGCTTCTTTCAATATATTTTGGTGAAAATTGAAAGGAAATATTAAGGCGGTTCTTACTTTATGACTGTGATTTTTTTTTTATTATAGTCATCATATTTTCAAAAGTTACTAAATGTAAAGTCTCCATATTTCGGTAAAAAATGAAGTTTTGAACCATAACATATCTTAACATAAAATTTCCTCTTTTCTATAAGATATTGTAATAGAACAGGTATTAAAGGGGTTCTGACATGACAAAAAAAAAAATACTTACCTTGCCTGGCCAGGACCGATCGCCAGGCATGTCCCCTCCATCCGGCATCTTCTTCTTTTGCTTCTTGAACCAGAGCTGGAGCGGTCCAAATGACTGCTTCTTGCTCTGCTTTGTCCGTCAGATACTTCCAAGGTGAACGGACAGGCGCCACGTAACAAGCAGTGCTTGCTGTTGGCAGCCCATCCGTCCTGGCCAAACTCCGAGTTCTGCGCGTGCGCAGTGGAGAGGTGGACTGTCCTGACTCCTGTTAGAGGGCACCTGTCTTCTGCGCTTGCGTGCAATCCCGCAGGGGGGCAGCCCTTCCTGGCTCGTTGGAGTAGGAAAAAAGCCTGCTGGGAGATGACCCCCGCAGCACAGCAACAACAGGAAAAAAGGTAAGTATTAGGTTTTTATGCTTTAACACACCTAAAATCGTGGGTTCCCTGTGTCCATTAGGCAAACCAGGGAACAATGGCTGCTAAAGCATAAAAACATTTTTCGTGTCAGAACCCCTTTACGCTTTAATTTGGTGTATTGGAAGTTAAGAACCAAAGCAAAAAAAAGTAAAATGCACACCTTTATAATCAAAGCGTTTTAACCAGCCGCTCTCTATTAGGTCCACGTTGTTGAAGAATTATAGGTAGCCACATTCAGCATATAAGCAAGACATTGAGGATGCAATATTCACACGGCCTCATCTATCAAAATCATCTAATATTTAAATCTGGTGAATTTAAAAGTGGTCAATAGAATGAAAAGACGCTCACAGACTGTTGTTGGACCCTTAAGGAAGAAAGGAAGTTACTATGTGAGTTGTTCAGTGACACTAAAATTATGTCGTATAAAAACTATTTCTGAAAGTGTGCAATTAATAATGTAAATAGCAAATGAATTGATGTAAATTGGATTTCTTGGTTTGGATTATTGTGTTTTAAAAGAAGCCAAGGTGATGTAGTGGCCCAGAGTCTGTAGGGCCACTCCATAATGTTCTATGTCTGTCTCATGCCAATGTCTTGTCAGTGTCTTATTTGTGGCATGCATCAGATTTGTGTGTATTGCATGGCTGCAGGATTGAAAGTGTTAATGTCTGGAATGTGCTGTTCTGCCTGAGAAACGTATTGTTTTGTATGTGTCAATTGTGGTCATGTGATGTTGTTTCATATATGTTGCTGCTCAATGCAAAATGGGGGAGTTGTTTGAGAGTCTGGAGGCAGGAGTGAGCCAGAGAGGAGCAAGTTAGCAAGTCATTCTGTGTGTGGGATATGTAGAAGGTCGAGCGACTTCCCCGTGCTCAGCCTGGCTCTGTTCAACCCTGGAGGCCTCAGCGCTTCTGCTGAACACTGAAAGAAGGGCCAAATGCTAGACAGCGAGAAGAAGAGAGAGTGAGTGTTTGCCAGTAGAGAAAGAGTATATGCTGGGAAAGGGTGTTCGCAGATAACTTGGACTGTAAATGATCCGAATACCCGACAATCTTCCCTGCTACACCATTACCATTTATTGCTGTTTAATTGGCTCTGAGTTCAGAAGTGTTCAGTAAACGAACAGAATCGACTGTTCCCGGTTCTTGTTCAGAATGTTGCCATGTGTGTGGACTACTTTATTACATCTAGAGATCCGCCGCAGAGGACGGAACAGTGGCGTCACAAGTGACAATTGGTCTTAAGGTACCACCGGGTACAACTCCCTTGATCTCTCCCAGCAGTAACGTGGTTGGGTCCCGAGCTACCCCCAGGGGAGGAGATGGTAGAGCCTCGTGACAAGGCCTTTCTCTACCCCGCTGTCTCCTCGGCTGTGGGCCTACTCCTCGGGTGATAGAACAATTCTGCTCCCAGATTCAGCACCCTCAAATCTATGGAGTTAAGGCATTATTTTAAGAGAGAGCAAGAAAAATTTGCAGCCCAGTGCAAATGTCCTAATAGTCAGCTGACAAAAAAGCAACTTGTTTGTATGGTGATCTCCTCTTTTAGCTGACACTGAAAAAACATTGTTTGTTGGCAGTACATTCACTTTTGAATTGTATGATTTTACATATCAGGACATTAAAAAAAACATCTGGTCTTCAGAATGTCTTACAATTAGGTAAATGCAACTTCAGGTGAACAACAGATGACAACTTACACGTATCATTTTTTGTTTAATAAAAACTAGGCCAAAATGCAGAACAGTATGTGAAAAGTTAAGTACATTCTTACTGCTTGCATAGGAACTAAAAAGGTAAGGCCGGTTGCACATGCCTGGGTCAGATTCCGCATGCAGGAGCCCCTAGCGGAATTCAGCCCTGACTGCGGCCAACATCCGCGCGTACCTGTCTTCTTTATCTGTATTGCGGATTGTCGCGGCAAGCCGCCATCGGACGTGCACAGTACAGATTTTTTAAAAAGGTTTCTTTTTCCCACACTGTCGCTAGGTGATGACGCAGGTAACCGCAACCTATCCACAATGTCATTTGCGGATGGGTCGTGGGTCGGACAGCATCCATTGACTTCAATGGAAGCTGCCTGTGCGGAATCCGCGCTAAAATAGAACGTGCTGTGATTTTTTTTTCTCCGCTCACGGAAATCTCAATTATTTTCTGCAATTGTGCAGGAAAAAGCGCTTTTGCATTGCATATTCCAAATGGTATTTGCTGCGAATCCACGGTGTGGATGCCGACTGCGGATTCTGTAAAGCAAATCCGTTTGTGTGCAGCTGGCCTAAGTAGCATCCAGGTGCTGCTATTCAAATACCCTTAAGTAATTGATTATCTGCAAGTGTTACCACCTCTATAAAAGCGGAAGTTGTGGCAGTTTACTGGGCTGGAGCATTCAGGAATGTGTAAACACAACGACGAGGAAGAAAAGTCACAAACGTTTAGTACAAGCGGGTCTTGCGCAAACATTTTTGACTTTTCTATGCCAGTATTCTGGCATAGAAAACATTAAATTTCCCCCTAGATGTTTTCTGTTGATGCTCTGATACACAAAACTATAGAATTCAAAGAGGGTGTCCTTAGTTTTTCTCATGGCTGTATATCACTATGGGGATGTGCAGTAAAGAATAATGGAAGTATCATACCAACGATCATTCAGGCACGTACAGTACTGCTCAGTGCTCCACAGAAATAGTGCAGAAGAAGCTCCGATTAGCTTCCACTGATGACAATTGGCAATAATCCTGCCAATGTAGAGAATGCCAGGCTCTGGCAGAAGCTCTCACCCCTCCTGAATGTTTCATGGAAAGAAACGTTAGAGGGTCTGGAAGAGGGGCATTTGTGGGGGTCTCTATGGCAGCTTGTGACCTGGAACATCTATGGATGCATTCAATATGTTATCTGTCCCTGCATAAGAAAATAGAGCATGCTGCATATTTTTTTGCATAACCAAAGTGCACACAACAAATATTTGCATGTGAACGAACCCATTGAAATCAATGAGTTCTATTTTCTGCGTATGCAAATTCTTTGGGTGCAAATATGCTTGTGTGAATCAGGTCTTAAAGCAGGGAGCTACAATGTACTCCTTGCCGAGCTCCTTCCCTGGTGGGCTGCCCACGTGTTGTGTGTCTGCTGACAGCTCTCACTGCTCCATAATGGAGAAGAGAGAGGATGTTAATAAACCCCGGGGTGATTCGCTTCACACCGTTCGTTCTTCATGAGATGTTCTAGTACTTCTGCTAGAACCCGTTTTCAAGATAATTTGCCTGTTGGTGAAAACTTCATTGTTGTATGAGAGTTTTAATGGAGTATGGTAGCACCTGACCAATAATGTATAGTACTGTTCATACATCTGCTCTCAGTTCCGCTTTCAGGGAGCAGGAAAGGAGAATTCTGGCATCCAAAAGGCTCTGTCTCAGGATGGAACCGAACAGCACTGGACAGACCCCAGTGACTAATGGAATCCATTTGGTTTCTGCCCATTTTGGACAGAAGAAAAAGGGCTGCTCGCAGTGCTTTTCTTTCTGGTATTTTGAAATGGAGGTTCCAACGTTAATGTGAAACCAGCCTCAAGAATCTGTAACAAAATTATTGCCTTGCAGATTATACTGAAGTTTTTCATTTCTGACTAGCCATATAACTCTGGGAAGAAATAAAGATGTCCGTCACTGAAAAACCTCCATAGTATGTTCCATATAAGAAACCTGGCAAACCCTGTCAGATGGATATCCAACAAAACCATCAACTTAGCAGACAGGAGAAGAAGGGCGAAGACAGTTGGGGTCAAGGATGAAGTAGGGAGGCTGAACACATTAGGGATATGCATAAAAACCTTTATGTCAGAAACTGGTGTTAAAAAGTTGAAATATTTTTGTAGGGGGCTGTGCAAAAATTAAGATATTTCAACTTTTTGCGCCACCTAGACACTTTAGTAAAAAAAGGGCATTGTTTTGGAGAGGGGAGTGGCCACTGTGTATAATTTACACTAGAACCTGGTACAAATTTTAGCTGAAATATGCGCCAAGATGTATATTTCAATATAAATGCACGAAGATGCCAAGATGTGCCTAATATATGAAGTGCTGTGTGCCGAGAGAAATCCCTTTAAGACCAGTATTTAAAATGGCAGCCTTTATAAGTTTGCTCCATTGTTCCAGATAGCAGCCACAAAAAATAAGGAGGCATACAGGAATAAACAGTGTGAAGCTGGAGGAAGAAAATAGGAAAGGACACACGAGACCGCTGTTCACGGAAGAAGGAATAGGAAGGAGAAGAGCCGTACCCAGAGCGAGCTGTGCCTTGAAGAAAAACACTACTAATTTTCAAAGGCATTAAAAAGAACACAAAAAAATGTACTGTTTGTGGTGCGTTTCATTATTTCCTACTGCCTTACAATAAACATCTAGTAGCAGACATTTTTGCCAAGGAAGCTGCAAAAATACCAGGAAAAATGCCACCAAAAGCGCATAGTTTTTCCTTAAAACGCCATGTATTAAAGAACAAATTCCAGGGCACAATGTGCTTGGTGCTCCGTATCTGGATTGGTTCTTCCTGTAAGCTGATCCTAAAATTTGGCAAGTATGGTGTATATGACTCAATATATAGAATAAAAAATAAAATATCAAAATGTAAGGACTTCCAAGGGCGGCGCGTCCAGGACAGCTGCAGCCCAACCACACATAAATACACTGGCACTGAAGCAGTTCTTTCAGAGCCAAGCATTGTTCGAACCATCGTCTGGTCAGTAGAACACCTTGAAGCAATAGCCAACTGCTTTACAATCCGCAGTAAGGTCCGACACCCGGCGCCGATGCACTAGCCACACCAGCAGCACTCTGTCTTCAACACAGCCAGCCAGCAAAGAGGCATAAAAGTGGAGACTCTGGGGCGCTAATGAAAGGAGGCCCAGGGCTGAAGCTAAAACTTTAATGGCAACGCATTTCTATGCCAAACTGGTGTCTTCATCTGACCCTTCCTATACAACATTTGATAAGCACACTATTTAAAAGACCACAAGCAGCAAGGCGATGACATCACACATCAGTGGCAATTCCGCCCCATATGAACCAGCCTTAACCCTACAGAGTTGTGGCTTCTGCACTCCTGACCTCTTCTTAGATTTCATTCTTTGCTCTTTGACAACATTACATTGCTTAGATTGGCAAACCCAATCTGTGCCACTGGGATTTAAAATGCTACTTGCCTTTCAACCTTTGCTATGCCAAGGGTAACATTGAGAAAGTCCCTCATGCATATTAGCACAACCTCTGTAAAGATGCCATATGCACATATTTAGTTGTTGTACTACAACCCCAAATCCAAAAAAGTTGGGACGCTGTGTAATGTGTAGAGAAAAAGAACACAATGATCTGGAGATGGTCATCTAACCATATTGTGTCCGCATAGAACATATGAGAAGAAGATTTCTAAACCTAAAGCTACATAAGGGTAGAGATAATCGAACAGATCCAGGGAAGGGTCTAAATATGTGGGCAGGGGCAAGTGAAGAGTGCCGAGGGCCCCTGTGCAAAGAATGTGTCTTAGGCGCCATCCCACCCACTGAGGATGGCGGCCTATTTAGTTCTTAAAGGGGTTGTTCAACTTATAGCTTATGGGGTAAAATGCCTATCTCATGCATTAAAATAATTCCACGCCGCTGCTTCGGGTCTCCCCTCTGATGTCACGTTTATAAGTTGCCCCAGCTTGTTTATAGGACGTCACAGATGCTGCAGCCAATAACAGCTCAGGGATCAATAGCAGAGCTCTGCTATTGGCTGCAGCACCTATGACTTCCCGTAAACCATGCAGGACTGCAGCCAAACACCAGGTGGAGGACCGAGAGGCTCCGTGAGACACTTGCAGGAGTGGGAAGAGGTGAGTTTATACTTATTGATTATTTAAGTGCATGATTTGTTACCCATAAGCCTTAACTTGGATAACCCCTTCAAGGACTGCAGGAATCCTTCAATTTTTTGCATCTTCGCATTCTGTGAGCTGTAACTGTTTTATTTTTTTTTCTACATAGCTGTATGAAGGCTTGTTTTTTTTCAGGACGAGTTGTATTTTTTAGCCTTACTTTTTTGGATACATATAACATATTGATCAACTTTTATTAACTCTTAGGCCTCATGTCCATGGGCATGCACGGATTCTGAGTGCAGAATCCCGCAGTGGTTTCCACCCGGCCCACAGCCATGAGGCCAAAAATTACATTTTACTCACCTGTCCAGACCCTGCCGGGATCTCCTCCATCGCGGGCAGATCTACTTTCTCCTGCCTGGGAGATGCACTCGGCAAGCCGCACATGTGCTGTGCTCACTTTTTTTTTTTTAATCTCCTGCTCACCCGTGGATCAATGGAAGCCATCCCTGCAGGATCCGCAGAAAAATGGAGCATACTGCAATTTCTTCCTGTGCATGTGATCCGCATGCCGGGAAAAAAAAATCATATCCACATACATTAAATTGCCCTGCGGATGCTAATGCATCCCTATGGGCTTCTAGAGCTGCAGATCCCCCACGCGGATTTTATAATTAAAGGTTGTAAGGTTTAAGCTATAGGTTATAGGTGCAAGTTTGGAAATCAGGAGTGCTCGCTCACCACATGGTTAGAACAGGCGAACTCTTGTTATTCCGCTCACTTCCTGTAATGCATACAGCCATATTGAAATGCAAATGAAGCAGCGACTTTTACTATTTTTTTTTTTTTGTCTCTCTTGTCACAATGTGTGCGATCGCATGGTAAGTTTTGCTACTATTTTGTCTGATTGGTTTCATTAACCACATTTTTTTCTTCCACCTGTTTAATGTACAAACTTCGTCCCATGTAAAGGTACCTTTAGACCAGACAAAGATGCACCAGATTTATCATCCAGCATGGGTCGCTGTGACATACCTGGCATATGTTACGACTCTCTGTCTAAGGGTGGCTACCCACTAGCGATATTTTTTCTTGTGCTGCGAGAGTGAGTGCCTCACAGCGCATTGAAAACAGGGAATACATTGCGGACTTCTGCCACAGCTGTGATAGCTATAGCAGAGGATTCTTTCATCCCCGCTGGTGTCATTGGCACAGCTGCCATTTAATGGCTAAGCGCTGCCTGTGATTGGCTGAGTGCTCAGCCAATGAGACCAGTGCTTTCTGGGGGCGGGGATTTTTCAATCCTGGGCCTCCAGAAGACAGAAGAAGACTGCCATGCCCGAGAGAGGAGCCGGACGGCTCTTCTAGGTGAGTATATTTTATTTTATTTTTTTTTACAGGTAGGGATGATTTTCAGGGAAGGACTTATATTTCAAGCCCTTCCCTGAAAATTATCGCTGCGGAGGTTGCCCACGGTGATGAAGGAATCCTCTGCCATAGCTGTGGCAGAAGTCTGTGGTGCTATCCCATTGCTTTCAATGGTGTTAGTGTTGCTATGTATATAATGGTTGCAATGCATATACTGTATAGTAGCATCAGATGCAGTGAATATATAATGGCAACAGCCATAAGCATACAATATGTAAGGGTATTCCGCATACTGCAAACACCATAGGATAGAAAGCTGGGTGGTGTAGATGTAACCAGCAAGTGTGGCTGTATAATATGCAGTAATATTTATACACAAATCCATACAGTAGATGTGCTGGTATGAACTCATGTTAAGGGTGGCTTCAAACGGGTGTATGAGTAATTGCACACGACTGAGCATAACGTATTTGACTTTTTTGTGCGCATATTGGCATGTTTTACTGTACGTTTTGCGCCCACTGTGCAGGATTTTTTCTGCACAGGATACAAGCACACCCCGAATTAAATGGCTTTTTACCCATATGACTTCCAGATTCCCCACGGAATTCTGAAGCAAATTGCAAATCCCGCTGTGTATTGTGTGTATTTGTGCACCCTGCATGCAAAAGTAGCTGCTTTTCTTGTAAGTGCGCAAAAAATAAATAAAATGAGTATGAACTCGCTGAAATCAATGGGTTCTAATCTCTGTTTTGCACTTGCAAAAATGCATACAAATTCACCCGTGTGGATTCGCCCTAATAGATTTTGCTTAAGGTTCAGTGTTAGCAAATCTGGCTTTTGTCAAAGCAAGTGTGGCAGAAAACCGTCTTAGTCCAGATTCACACAGACGTATTTGCGTGCGCAATATGCAAGGAATGGAACTCATTGATTTCAATGGGTTCGTTAAAATGTGCATATTTTTCCTGCATATTTTTGTCGTGCAAAAGAAAATGTAGTGTGCTCTCATTTCCCTGTGCATTTGTGCACCAAAGGTTGCCTTAGAAGTCAACGAAGCGTGCGCAAATGTGCGCGCAATACTCTGAGAGATGCGTGATACGATACGTAAATTCCACTGGAAAAAGAACATATCTGGAATGCATTAAACGAATTAGCCATTTAAATCGGTGTGTTTTTGTTTGCCGCAGGCTAATGTGCGTGCAAAAAAGCAGTAATTGTTTTGCGCGCAAATATGCGTAAGGGTTTATTCACACATCCGTATATCGTCTGGGTTTTCATGCCCGGCCGATATACGGTGTTCCTTTCTGCAGGGGGAGGAGGCGGACCAGGCTGGGAACAATGCATTGAGCTCCTGCCCCCTCTCTGCCCCTCACCACTGTTTACAATGGGAGGGGCAGCATGGGGCAGAGCTAAGTTCTGCCCTGTCCCTCCTGTTGCAAATACTGGCGAAGGGCGGGACGGGAGCTCAGTGCACTGTTCCCAGCCCGCCTTCTCCCCCTGCAGAGAGAGACCCCGTATACCGGCCGGGCGTGAAAACTCAGCTTATATACAGACGTGTGAATAAGCCCTAAGTCTGAGTGAATCTGGCTTTAATTGCATTGACCTGTTATCTTCTAATGTCTGAAGAGAGGTTCAGCACAAGTGGATTTCGTCTTGATAACCAGGCAGTCGAGTAGCCGACGGTCATAAAAACGGTCGTGACTTTTTTCTTGCACACAGAAGAACTCTTTATTTTATGAGTTGATCATCTTGCAATTATGTATGGCAAGAAACTGGTGTAAATCATAGCTGGAACCTACGCCGGCTCATAGCCCATGTAGATTTCAGATTGTGGCGCATGCACGGCCACTGTCCACTGGGAATAAATAACATTGACGTAGATAATTGACAATGTATAGCAGTGAACAGAGGGAATCATGAAGGGATCTCAGCTGGCTTCTTTTACAAGGATATTTATACCATTAATTTCTAAAAATCTAGTTTCTAATCAAAGTGAGCACTCATAAAAGTCCTTGTTTGAGAAACTGTGTCCCCGACTCTCAGGTAGGACCTTGAGAAGCTGTTAAAATTAACCATCAGCTGTTGGTAATCTCAGCCAAAAAGTTTTAAGTAATGTAGAAGCACGGAGTGGCAAGTGAGTCAGGAGCACAACAGTTGTGTCCTTCAGGTGCTCATAATAGACGCTGAAAGACACATCCTGCCAAGGACGGAAAGATGTAAGGATGGGAAAAAGGATGGAAGGAAGGACGGAAAAAAGCACGGAAAGATATAAGGACGGGAAAAAGGACGGAAGGAAAGACGGGAAAAAGATAGCAAGAACGGAAAAAAGGGCGGAAAGATGAAAGAAAAAATGGAAGGACGGGAAAAAGGACCGAAGGATGGGAAAAAGGAAGCTGATAATGCTGATAACTCACAAAAAAACGCCCCAAAACAGTCACATGACCACACAGGGGTCATTTTAGAGAGCTTATTTCAGTGCTAGCTTTGGTCTTGCAACAAGGATGGAAGAACAGAAAAAAACACAAAAGGACGGGAAAAAGGACGGATTGTAAGACAGAAAAAAGGATGGATGGATGGAAAAAAGGACGGAAAGTCTAAAGGACGAAAAGACTGAAAGGCGGAAAAAGAGACAGAAGGATGGAAAAAAGAACAGAAAGACAGAGAAAAAACAGGACGGAGAAAGGGACAGAAAGACCGAAAAAAGAACAGAAAGACAAAAGGACGGAAAGATGGAAGGAAGAACCGAATGATGGATTGGAGGACAGAAATAAGGACAAACGGAAAGACGGAAGGACAGGAAAAAGGAGTTTTTTTCAGACTTGGTGGTATAGCAACTTGAGCAGGGGGATTGAAAGAGGAATGGATGGTTCGAAAGAGGGATGGATGGATGCAAAGAGGGATGGATGGATGAATCCAAAGAGGAATGGATGCAAGAAAGAATGCATGGATGGATTAAAAGATGGAAGGATGGAAGAAAGGAAGGAAGGATGAAAAAAAGGACAGATGGAAAGACAGAAGGAGAGAAAAAAGGACGGAAAGAAAGCTAATAATGCTGATAGCTCACAAAAAAAAACGCCCCAAAACAGTCACATGACCACACAGGGGCCATTTTAGAGAGCTCATTTTAGTGTTAGCTTTGGTCTCGCAAAAAGGATGGAAGGACGAAAAAAAGGATGGAAAGACAGGAAAAAGGACAGAAAGTAGGAAGGACAGGAAAAAGGAAGGAAGGAAAAAAGGACAGAAGGACAGAAAAAGGACGAAAAATTGGAAGGATGGAAAAAAAGAATGTAAAGACGGGAAAAAAAAGGAAGGAGGGATGGAAAAAAGGATGAAAGACGGAAGGCGGGAAAAAAGGTGGAAGGACAGAAAAATGGAAAAAAAGGACAGAACGATGAAAAAAAGGATGGAAAAAAGGACGAAAAGGCGGAAAAAAGGACAGAAAGACAGAAAAAAGGACAGAAAGACAAAAGGACGGAAAGAAGGACAGAACGATGGATGGAAAGACAGAAAAAAGGAAGGACGGAAAGACGGAAGGACAGAAAAAAGGACTTTTTTCAGACTTGGTGGCATAGAAACTTGAGCAGTGGGATTGAAAGAGGGAGGGATGGATGCATGCAAAGAGGGATATAAAGAGAGATGAATGGATGCAAAGAGGGATGGATGAATGGATGCAAAGAGGGATTGATGAATGGATAGACCCAAAGAGGTATGGATGTATAGATGCAAAGACGAATGGATGGATAGATTGAAAGATGGAAGGACGGGAAAAAGGATGGAAAAATGAAAAACAGGACAGAAGAACGGAAAAAAGGACAGAAAGATGGAAGGATGGGAGAAAAGACAGAAGGACCGAAAGACGGAAGGACGGAAAAAATGACGGAAAGCGTAGCAATGCATTTTTGATGCACAGCTGTAAACACAGCCAAGAAAGCTGATAACTCACAAAATGCCCCAAAACAGTCACATGACCACACAGGGGCCATTTTAAAGAGCTCATTTCAGTGCTAGCTTTGGTCTTGCAAAAAGGACAGAAGGACGGAAAAAAGGACTGAAAGATGTAAGGACGGAAAAAAGGACAGAAGGATGGGAGAAAGGAAGCTGATAATGCTGATAACTCACAAGAAACGCCCCAAAACAGTCACATGACCACACAAGGGCTATTTTAGAGAGCTCATTTCTGTGCTAGATTTGGTCTTGCAAAAAGGACAGAAGCACGGAAAAAAGGACAGAAAGATGTAAGGACGGGGAAAAGGATGGAAAGACAGAAGGTCAGGAAAAAGGACGGAATGGAGGATGGTAGGATGGAAAGACAGAAAAAAGGACAGAAGGATGGAAGGGCGGAAAAACGGATGGAAAGAAGTAAGGAAGGGAATAAGGACGAAAAGACAGAAGGATGGGAAAAAGGATGGAAGGACGGAAAATAGGACGGAAAAAAAGGATGGAAGAATGGAAGAACGCAAAAAAGGACGAAAAGCATTTTGATGTGTTTTCAGTACAGCTGAAAACGCAGCCTAAGGCCTCGGTCACATGGGCGTTTTTTCCCGCGATTGCGCATGTGCATGCGATCCGCGTAGATATAGACCCAATGCATCGCAATGGGATCGGTCACATGTCCGCTTTTTATGCGGATGTGCGATAAATTATAGGACAAAACGATTCGCAGAACGTGCCTATCTGCGTTCCGCGATTCGTTGTGTTCTACATATGCGCTCAATGGGGCCGGTGGCAGCAGCGCCAACCCCGTTGAGAACATATACTAGAGATCCTTCTCCTCTGCCACAGCTGAGAGCTGCCTCTAATTGGTCCCGGTGCTCAGCCAATCAGAGGCAGCACTCACTCAACCATTCATGAATTCATGAAAGGGTGAGTGAGAGCTACCTCTGATTGGTGAGGGCTGTGACCAATCAGAGGCAGCCCATTCAGCAGGCGGGGATTTTCAATCCCCGCCTGCTGAATACTACACAGAGCAGTTCAGGAGAACTGCCGGCCGGACGCGGCTGCAGGAAAAAGGTGAGTAAACTTTTTTTTTATTTTTACCCATTTTAGGATGGTTTTCAGGGAAGGGCTTATATTTTTAAGCCCTTCCCGAAAATTCATCCCGCGCTCGCCGGCAGCACTGGGCCGTTTCGCTAGCTGCAGATTTTTCGGCGAATCGTCGGCCCCGGTCATGCGATTTGCGGATACGCATCCATCATGCGATCCGCAAATCGCGCGAAAAAACGCCTGTGTGACCGAGGCCTAAGGAGGCTGATAATGCTGATAACTCACAAGAAACACCCCAAAACAGTCGTATGACCACACAGGGGCCATTTTAGAGAGCCAATTTCACTACTAGCTTTGGTCTTGCAAAATGAACGGAAGGACGGAAAAAAAGACGGAAAGATGTAAGGACAGGAAAAAGCATGGCAGGACAGGAAAAAAAACCGGAAAAAAATATGGAAAAAATAACAGAAAGGCGGAAAGACAGGCGGAAAAAGGACGGAAGAATGGAAAAAAGGATGGCAACATGGATGGAAGGACAGAAAGAAGGAAGGACAGAAAGATGGAAGGACAGAAAAATACTTTTTTCCAGACTTGGTAGCATAGCAACTTGAGCAGGGGGATTGAAAGAGGGATGTATGGTTCGAAAGAGGGATGGATGGATGCATGCAAAGCATGATGGATGGATGGAGGCAAAGCGGGATGGATGGATCTAAAGAGGGATGGATAGATAGATGCAAATAGGGATGGATGCAAAGAGGAATGGATGGATAGATTGAAAGAGGAAATGGGTGGATGGATCGAAAGAAGGATAGATGGACGGATGCAAAGAGGGATGGATAGATGGATGATTGAAAAGAGGGAAGGATGGATGGATGCAAAAAGGTAATTATCTTTAGTTATTGACAGAAAGTTGTTACCTTAATGAGATCCACAGGTTTCGGCTTCCCAGTTTATAAGGTAAAGTCCCCCATAATAATCACCTAATCGATTTGCTTCAGTAATAGATTTTCGATGGCTTCTGTTATTTTTGGGGGTCTATAGAAAATCTTTCTGAGGATTTTATTGTTGTTTATCCCTCTATATATTTTCACCCATACAGACTCCACATGTTCATCTCCCTCCCATATATCTTCCTGTAATGTTGGCTTTAAACAGGATTTTACATAAAGACAAGCCCCTCCACCTTTCTGTTTTTTATGATCCCTTCTGAACAGACTGTAACCCTGTATTTCACACCTTTCATCCAACCAGCTCTCCGTTATTCCCACTATGTCTTAATTTTCCTCAGACATTATTACTTCCAGTTCATTAACCTTATTTATCAGACTTCTACCATTAGTTACCACACAGTTTAGAAGGTTTTGGTTATTATTTTTAAAGTGTATCCCTACTAACGGTTCTGCCAGTTCTAGCTGTACTACTAACCCCTTCCACCACTCTGCCCCGAATTCCCATTCCTTATTCTCAGGTCACTGTCTACACTATCTTCCCCGCTATATCTCTGATTGCCCTCACCCAAGTCCTTAGTTTAAACACTCCTCCAACCTTCTAGCCATCTTCTCCCCAGCACAGCTGCCCCCTCCCCATTGAGATGCAGCCTAGCCCTACAGTAGAACCTGTAGCCAACAGCAAAATTAGCCCAGTTCTCCAAAGGTACCCAAAGCCCTCCTTCCTACACCAACTGTGGAGCCACTTGTTTACCTCCCTTATCTCCTGCTGCCTTTCTGGTGTGGCAGTGGTATTATTTCAGAAGATACTACTTTGGAGGTCCTTGCCCTAAGGTTACATCCTAGTTCCCTGAAATTGTTTTAAGGACCGTTTACCTATCTCTAACTTTGTCATTGGTGCCAATGTGCACCATAATCGCTGCATTCTCACCAGCCCCTCCCAGTAACTGTCAACCCGATCCGCAATGTGTCGAACTCGAGCGCCAGGAAGGCAACACAGTGTGATGATCTTTGTAGGAGATTGCCCTGTCTGTTTCCCTAATAATGGAGTCCCCCACTACCAGGACCTGTCTAGTCTGCCCTGCGCTCCCCTTCCCCTTACTGGAGTAGACATACTCCGGGTGATCAGAGGCTATGTCATGCTGCAGCAGTGTTAACCCTGTAATGGCATTCCCCTCATCTGCCAACTTTGTAAACTTACTGTGGTGTTTCAGTTCAGGACTAGCCTCCCTGGATCAGCGGCATAGCCAGGTCAGATGGTACCCGATATGGTAGCCAGGGGCATGGCCAGTTGGGTCAGGGCGTGGGTTACAGCTCCAGGAGGGGTGGCTACAGGCTGTGGATGGCACTGTCCCATGTGTGCAGCGCCTCCTTTCTGCTTTGCTCTGGGAGTAGTCTTATGTGCAGCTATGCGCCCCACAATTGTGGTGCCGTAGAGTTGCAGTGAAGCAGAGTACCAGCCTGCACCTTCCTTCCTGCTGACTGTGCCACCACTACGCTCACCAGCATAGCATCACGGAGTCTGTCCGAGCAGCCTGCAGTAGACCCCGCCCTGTCCCCGGACTCCTCTCCCACACTCCATCGATGTATCTACAGAAAACAAGATAAGTAACAATATTAGGAATCCCTAAAAACAAATAAGACACA